>NC_016090.4:32264708-32538528 GCF_000004515.6 Glycine max
GTCATAGACAGACCATTGATACAGAAATGGGCTTGCGTATCAATCTTAGGTTCGTGAGTAGGTTTAATGTGTATTTATGAGTTTAAGTCGTCTGTATAATTAAGTGTTTATTGTTTATTAGATGAGTACTTATTATATAAACATTTATATATAAGTTGTTTGTCTAATTAAAAACGAAAAATGACTAAATTATTTTCATACAAATTTTAAATTCTTTTCATAAGTTATCCTAAAGAAAGTTATTTAAATAAAACACAAGTTACTTTTATAAATCCTCTCAGATACCTGCACAAATATTTATTTCATGTGATAAGAACAAATAAGATAAAAATAAACTGTTTCAAATGCACAATTTAACTTATTTAAAGAAATAATTCCTTTTTTATTATTTTTTATGAGGGCGTTTGATTGAAAATTATTGTTTCTACCAAAAGTCAATAAAAATAACTTAGTAATTTTGATTAAAATTGTTCTTTCAGCTCATGCAATATTTTTTTTATTAAAGAGACTAATTTAATTGTTGAACAGTGTGTAAGAATTATTATAAATCTCTTATTTAGTGAACTCGATTAAATAAATACAATTAAATTTGCAGTATTTTCTTCGCAGCTATCTGAAAATCATGTATAAATTAGTTTCAGAATAATTTAATAAAATGTTAAAATATTAAAGCATTAGTTTCAATATGCTTATGATTATATGCTCGACTTAATTGAATAGCATTCGAGGCTTTTGAATACTTCATTTATTAGTATACATGTCATACTCAAAGTAAACAAAAATTTCAAGAACGTAATTTGGAAGTATCAAAAGTAAAAGGAACACGATTTTACATCATCCTAATCTATGACTAGTTTTCAGTCGGTTGTTATTTTAAGCTTAATTGTAAAATTCATTTTCTTATTTTTTAATCCTAATTTATATTATTTTAAGGCTTTATTGTGAAAATTCTTTTTCAGAGAATCCTAAAAATGTTTATGAAAGAACTAAAATCATGATTAAGTAACACACTTATTTACCATTATATCCAAGTACACATTTAAATATTTGTTACAAAATACAATGTTAACATAAGTTTTATGTGAAAATAGTTTAAAATTTAATTTTTTTAAATTTATTATATTTTTTTTATCATACATATTATCTTTTAAAATATAATATATAAGATTAAATTCTATTTTTACATAAATTAGATATATATATATATATATATATATATATATATATAAGTTTTATTTTGATTTTATAAATTATATTTATCTTTTAAAATGATGTTTGTGATTTAGTGACAATATCTTTTCATCTATATTAAGATATTCATTTTATTTACTGAAATGTAGATTAAAAAAATAATATCAATAAATAGCATACATAAATATTTTAAAAAATAGAAAATATTGTCATTTTATTTAATTAAGGATCTTTATTATATAATTTAATTCTTTAAAAAAATTATAAATAAAAAAATACTATTATAATAAATAACAAGAACATCTTAATATAGATAAACAAATATTGTTATTAAATCATATATATAAATATTTCAAAAGATAATAAAATATTGTCATAAAATTATAATTTATATAAAGAAATATAAATTAAAGATAACATTTATATTATGTCTTTACCATATAAAATAAGTTTTAAATAATATGATAAAAATACATAAGATTATAAAATATAATATATAAAATTAAAATAAAACTTATATAAGTATATATATTCTAATTTATATAAAAATATAATTTAATCTTATATATATTATATTTCAAAAAATAATATATAAGACTATAAAAATATAATAAATTAAAAAATATTAAATTTTAAACTATTTTCACATAAAACTTATATTAATACTATATTTTGTATTAAATATCAAAATGGTCATATAAATGTAGTGATAAAGAAATGTGTCATTCATTCCAAGTAACATAATTGTAGTCCTTTCTCAATTTAATAATGAATAGAAGCTTTCAAAACTAATATAAGACAATACATATATATATATGGATACAGATAATTTTATATATATATATATATATATATATATATATATATATATATATATATATATATATATATATATAGGATGCACAATGAGAGAAAAATACATGTGTTAATGGATGACCCACCATTACTTATGTATTATGTAGTGAACAATCAAATTCATATATAATTAAGGTTTAATTACAGCTTTAATTCAATTTATATATTTTTTTAGTTCATATAAAATTTAAAAATAATACTTTGTGATAGTTTTTTTACTTTCATAAATTATTTTTTGTTTTTATATGCTAAAATTTACATTTAGAAACTATCACACATTTTCATTTTTATAGGGGTAATGCTAATTAAATGCATGGGTTGGACGAGTTCACTGGTAAGAGAGTTATCCGTTTACATCTCTAATAACTTTAGATCTAATTAATGAGATTTGTTGGATCACCAACGGATCATATTGGCTATTATAAATAGTCCAAAGAATTGTTCGAACGGTTACATCATCACTATAAGGAATAAGGAGTAAGAATGAGTAAAATTAGCTCTACTCGAGTCAAATGAGTAAAAGTAGCTCATTGGTATTTCAGTATTTCTTATGGGAATTCTACTTAGTCAAAAATATATATAGTTTTATATTATGATAAAATTAGCTATTTTCATAAAAATAATTCTTATATATATGAGAAAAAATCATTTTATATGACTAAGAGGATTAAATTTAGATAGTATAATCAAATATTAACAATCAAGATTTAATGTTTTATGATCATGTGATTTTTTAACATTAAATCATAAAAAATACCATATATATATATATATATATATAAACCTTGCATTTCTAACCAATGCATTCTGACTTTATTGTTATTTGGGCATAGACAATTAGTTTTGTTTACTGGAGTTTTAATGTGGTTAGGTACCACAACTACTCCTATCATTTTGCAAAAACTATCATGTTGCACGGTTAGAATTGAAGATATGACCTTGTAGTCCTTACTCCTCAAGTATGCAAATAAGAGTTTGATCATCAAGTTGATGTGCATAAGAAGATGTATGCTTAAAGTGATGAACTCCTTAAATAGAGTTCACCCAAAAAATAAAACACAAAATGAAAATATGTACACAATTGAAAATAACAAATAATTTATAAGATGTTTTCAAAACATTCTATACAAAAAAAAAAGATATTTTCATAATATTATTAATTAAATTTACGAGGATATACTTGGAGGCAGGCATAGATCCAGAAAATCAATAAAGGGGTCTGAATTTATTGTTGTGCTTTAATTATTTAAATATCTAATTTGTATTAAATAAATATTTAATAAATAATGACTTTTATAAAATTATTTCTTATTTTTATTTATAAAATTAAATTTGATTTTTATTTCAAATGATACAGGAGAGAAATAATTCATACTATTTTTTGTTTTAAGTTTTGAAAGATTGTTTGATATGACAAACCCCATAACAATCAAACAACAATAATCCCATCATTAAAAAAGGGACAAATTCACTAGATATGATAATAAGTATGGTAAAATATATTTTTAGTACCCTATAATTTAATTTAATCTTGGTTTTAGTCCCCAAAATTTTCATATTATGCATTTTAGTCCCTAAAATTTATTTTTAAAAATATATTTTTAGTTTATGGGCTTACTTCATAAAATTTACACTTTAGGTTATGAGGAGCCACTAAAAATATAATTTTTTTCTATAAAGTTTAAAGACTAAATTATTCAATATAAATATTTAAGGAGTAACAAGTTACAATGAAAGAATATGAACTAAAAATATATTTTATCCTAATAACTAAAAATTATCCAATATTATAACAATTATATATAAATGTTTATAATATAATCTTAAAAATATTTAATTTTAATAAATAGATATGTAGATAGATAGATAAATGAGATTTATAATAATACTATACAAAACATAGTTAGTTTAGATAATAACAGATAAAAAAAATCCCTTTCAAAAAAGAAAAAATAATGGAAAACAAGTGGTAAAATTATCATTCTTATCCTATCTATCTATCTATCTACCTATCTATCTATCTATCTATCTATCTATATTTCTTTGGGTTAGATTAGTCACAATAAGTATTATTAAAAAGGTATTATTTAAAAGATTAGTATATATATTTACTATAAGTAATATATATTATTAATTAGTATATATATTTACGATAAGTTATATGTGAAAAATAATTCTTAAAATATTTTTAAATATTATATGTCAACATTTGAACAATTGTAAGGGGTAAGAAATTGTCTTAATCAATCAAAGGATTATATATGGTAAAATTATAATGAAATAAAACATATTCCATGTTTCATAAAAAAAAAAAACTATTATTTTTGTAAGTAAAAAAGAAAGAATCTATGTAATTGCACTAAAGAGAAACTTATATGCCTTTATTGTGAATACATCATAAGAAGTTTTTCTAAGTATTATAAAAAAAATTAGAGATTGAATCGTTTTTTTAAGGATAAACTGTTAAAATGTATAAGATTATTAATTTTCAGAAAAATAAATTTTAAAACATAGTGGGATGTTGGACTGCTGTTCTTTTTTTTTTTTTTTTCTATTAGTCATGTTTTCTCTCTTCACTCTCTTCACACAGTAATAAGAGTTTGATGCTATAATTAATACTTCGCCACTCTACACTAGAAATATAAAATTACAACAATAAATAAATTATTACAAAGTATATTAATTATTATTTTTTTGAAATTAATATATTATTAAAATAGATATGAAAGCCATCCCAATAAAATATAATAGATTACAATAAAAATGAAACTAACAGTATTATATAAAGATATTATATTTATTTATTTCTATTCTCAATTTTTTTATTTCACAATATATATAATTATGTTCTTAATAAATTTATAGATTACATATGGACATTAACTCATAAAATACAATTTTTCTTAAAAATTTAATCAACAAGTGTAGTTAATATAGCACAAATCATTTAATGTATATAACAATATGTTTTTAATTTATTTAATTTAAGGCAAAAAGAAAAGAAAAGAAAAGAAAAGAAAAATTCTAGTTAAATAGTCTTTCATTTGAACTTAGACACAGCGTGACCTAGCCAGCACAAAGGTATGCTACGTTTCCGTTTTCAATTTCTTCTTCTTTTTCTTCATTAGTCTAGTGACGAACCATCTTAATTTTCTCACAATTCCTCTGTTCTCGAAGGGCGTAGGAGAAGAGGGTTTCGTTCCGTTTCAATGGGGAGCGAAGAGCAGAACGGCGAATTCTACCTGCGTTACTACGTCGGTCACAAGGGCAAGTTTGGTCACGAGTTCCTGGAGTTCGAGTTCCGCCCAGACGGCAAGCTCCGCTACGCCAACAACTCCAACTACAAAAACGACACCATCATCCGCAAGGAGGTTTACCTAACCCCCGCCGTTCTCCGCGAGTGCCGTCGCATCATCGCCGAGAGCGAGGTACGTAACCCTAATTTATCAACAACTCCTCCTTCTTGTCGTTTTTCCAATTAGTTGTCGTTTTCCTTTGCTTCGTTGTTGTTGTTAGTTTTATTAGAATTTAGTGTGAGGCAAATGTTAATTGTTAGTTTGTTTTGTTGTGTTTAGTTGGATTGAGTAATTATTCGTTTGTTTGGTGTTCAGATTATGAAGGAAGATGATAACAACTGGCCCGAACCGGATCGGGTGGGGCGGCAGGAGCTCGAGATTGTTATGGGGAACGAGCACATTTCGTTCACCACGTCGAAGATTGGGTCTCTTGTTGATGTTCAGAGCAGTGCTGACCCCGAGGGTCTTCGCATCTTTTACTATCTTGTTCAGGTGAGGATCATGCTTTTGAGTTTTTGATTTATGTAAGGTTTTAGATTGTAGTCTTGTGGTTTTGTTGTGATCCATGATGTTGTGGGAAGTTGTGGATAAAATGTGGCTGATGTAGCCGCCAAGGTTTTAAATTGTGGTCATGGTTTAGTCGCAAACCTTGTTACTGCAGGAAATTGTGAACAAATGTGGCCACAATTGCAGTTGCAGGGACCCGGAAAACTTTTTTGTTGCAGCGAAATTATGGTTGTGTTGCGGTTGTGGTGATCTCGTGATCTCGAAAACCTTGAGTGGGTGCTTAACCTTGATTTTATGGACCGCACAGAAATAAAGATTTCTCTTCTTATGTTGTAGATAATATGATATGGTCAGAAATGATTCTTGTTATTTATCTAAAATGTTCTTTGTTACTCATTGAACATCTTTTTCTTCATGTTGCAATTGCAAATCAGAGTGTATTATTTGCAAGGGAATTCAGGCCTAGGTGGTCTTTAACTACCTATAAAAGATTGTTGTAATGGAATGATAACCTTCTATGAACGCTGTAATGCAAGATTTCTCTGTGGTGGACATGCTTTTTTGGGGTTATGGATACTCCTATATGGCTTCATTTTTGTATTAAGAGTATTGGTGCTGATGTCTGGACTGTTTGGAGTTGGTCTAATCTGATACTCCTACTTATAAATGAAGCATGGACATGCTATAATTTTTCCCTCCAAGTGATCGGTAGATGTTCAATATTGTGTGGTTACCACACTTGTGTGTGCTTAGTTTGATAGATAATTATTTGTTGGCCATGGCAAGGTGTTTGTGCAATTTTCTCACGCAAAGGGCAAGCAGCAGTGGATTTTTTTTTTTTTTTTTTGTATTTGGATTATCTTTTTAGTGAAGTAGCTTGAACATTAAAATTGCCAAGCCTTGTTAGTTCTTCATCGATGTATTGTAGGACATGATGAAGTGTACTACAAGGGAGAAACACTTATTTGACAATAGCAGCTCAAATTAAATATGCAAAGCAAACTAAACAACCATGATGCTCTGTTTGTTGTGCATGAAACATTGAAACGGTTGTGGGTGGGGAGACCACAAATAGGTGTATCACTATCTTAGGTAAGGGATAAAGAAGAAATTGGTAATCATGGATTCATGGTTGAAACTATGGTCAGAATAACTCTTAATGTTAGGTGAAATAGGGTGGAGTGTCATTCTCCCAAACCTGGAGGGGGGTTTGCGTTATTTATCCTTATTTTAAATCTGTTTCATAGGCTTGATACAATTGATTGGTGACACCTATTTGGACGTGGATAACCAGTATAATCATATACAGAAATGCTGTACTCTGTTTCAACAATCTTCTAACTATGTGTCTTCGTGAGACTTGAAAGGAAAGAAAAATACACTGATGTTTGTTGCATTAGAATGAGTAACAACAGTGGATTAAATCAGTTTGACTCTTTTCCTGACTAACAAAGGAATCTTGGATATGCATCCCGAGTTGACATGATGCATTCCTCAAGGACTGTAGTCTGTAACTGGGCTGGCCTAAGTAGCTATGAAAAAGACTAGAAAATATCATAGTGGTTTAAATGATGTTACGACGGGTGGTGTTGACTTGAGATAATCTAATCAATGTGATTCATGGCCTATGATAACTGTCTGTCTCTTACCATGGCCTTGTATCTAAAAAGGAGATAGAACCAAAAGTTATTAAACAATTATCAGAGTAAGTTGCATATGAAATTACTTTAATCAAGGTTTTAAACCCTCTTTGTAACTTAAAATAATGAAAACTGAAAATAAAGTTATTTAACAGACTAAGAATTTCTTTTTCAAAATTCTAATGTCAATTTAACTGATATTTGAAAATTCCTTAGTTATAGTGTTTTCCTGTCTAGATTTCACTGTTTGTAGGGATATATGTGAGTTCCTCCTTGATATGTTATTATTTTGTTTATATCTTAGTCTTGGAGAGAGAACTTTGAGGAATATTAGCAGCTGCCCATTAGTTTGATGAATGCCAGATTTGCTTTTTGTCAACTAATGTCTTTGGTTTATTCTTTTTATCATTACTTTTTGCAGGATTTGAAGTGCTTTGTCTTCTCTCTTATTTCACTTCACTTCAAGATCAAGCCTATCTAATGTGTTTGCAATAATATGAGTTCATCCTCTGGGGAATATGTACTTTAACAACTATCACTTTTCTGCTAATGGAGTTCGACCTCTGATTGAGTGACTTTAATCTTGAAATGATTTGGTTCTGTATGGGTGATTACATGAATTGGAATTTTAAATTTGAGGGTATAACCCTTGTTCTAAAGTGTTGATTGGTTTGGTTTTTATGGATGGATTAGTTATTCTTTCGTTCTCTTGATTTCACTATTCTTTTGATCATCCATTGTTATATCACTAAAAAAAATTACTCTTATTGTAACTATTTAAAAATGTTTCTCTCATAATTATAGAAAAAAGAAAAAAGCAGAGTAAATCACACTAATTACTCCTGAGATTTCATGAAATTGTACCAAAATTTTCTGTTTTTTAATCATTATAGTAACCTTCCTAGTAAAGAATGTTAATGTAGTATATAAAAGGATGTGAATGTAATGTTTTCTAATATTAACAAATGTTAGTATATTATGTAAGGAAATTTTAGTGTAATTTGAAAAAAAATTAGGGAACTGTTAATGTAAGTTATATTTATATAAATTTTTATCGTTTTCAATTGCAATTGACCTCGCCTTATTTTTTACACATCTATGCTTTGATGTTGCCACCTACAGAAGGGAGATGAAGTGATCTACAAGAAGTACTTTCCTAAATGAAATGTCGATGTATATAGTTTTAATTTTTAATTTAATTAAAATAATTGATACTATAGAGTATTTTTTACTCTTATGTATGATAAGATTATTGATTTTGTAATAATTACTTTAAGTCATACCTAGAATGATTTTTAATTGATTGATATTGTAATACATTAATAGTATTTTAAAATCAAACAAAAAATATTTATAACAATAATAATCCTTTTTCTTGTATTAATTTTAGCGATGGGATATAACCTAATCATAATTTTGGTTTTTATCCAAGTTCGGTAAGCTTTTCGTCTTCTCGTACACAATCATCTTGGGCCAAGGCAATGCAACAAAGAAAGGTTGTTGTTAGGTGCACCCAGCAAAATTGTTGGTGCACCCCGCAATTCAATGAAGTATCCAAAATACCCTTTGTTTAAAAAATAAAAGTAACGTAATTAAAAAAAAAAGCTTGTTCTTCCGCGATAGCTTTCTTCTTCCCCTTGCTTCCGCGCTTGTTTCTTCCTCGTGCACCCAGCAATCTCCATTTGTGCTTCTTCTTCCCCGATATTGGCCTTCTTCCTTCGCGCCCTCATTTCCTTCTCCATTTGAAATTTGGAGAAGAAGCTGTTGTTCGTGTCCTCCATTGAAGTTGACATCCTCCATTGAAGTTGTTGTTCGTGTCCTCCGCCATCAAGGTTAGTCTTCTAACCTCCTCGTAACTGTTTGTATGGCGTAAATGGCTGTAGGAAACTTAGGATAGACGACATTAGTGACCTGTGGTGCTGGAGGTTGAAGACGAAGGTTCTTCCGCGAGAAGAACCTTCTTCCGCGCGTAGGAAATGGGCTTTTGGGAACTCCCGCAGAAGAAGTGTGAAAGGTTCTTCTGCGGATTCCTGTGGAAGAAGCTTTTGCAGGATCTTCCGCGTGATCCAACCGAAGAAGGTTCTGTAGGATCTTCTGCGAGATCCAGCGGAAGAACGTTGTCTTCCGCGGATCCCGTGGAAGATCCTGCAGAACCTTCTTCCGCAGGCTACATTTTGTTGTCGCGGAAGAACCTGCGGAAGCTTCTTCCGCAGGGTACATTTTCTTCTCGTGGAAGATCTTGCGGAAGTTCTTTCGCGGATCATGTTTTGCTGTGTATTTTGTTTTTTTTGCTTTTTTTTTAGATTATACCTGAATTTGTTCATATTATTAGGTAGTTTGTGTTATTTAGTTGCTATTAAAAATTGCATTTATATGTAAAATGAAATTATATTTAGTGTGATTTATATATGCATTAGGATGTCTAAATTGAAATTATATTTGGTGCGATTTATATATGCATTAGGAAGTAACTATTTGATTTTAGCATAATAATAGCCATCATTTTAAATAAAATATAGTTGAATTATTATTATTTTTTATCATAAATATTTCACATAATAATAGTCTGAAAAATTTCTTAATTTTTAATTTTAATTAATTCATAAATAAAGATAATTATAACTTAATAAATAAGTTATTGATAAAATGTAACAATCTAAGCATTTTGATGAGACTCATTTAAGCACCTAATTCATTTAAGCACCTAAGCAGAGTTACTTCATTGAAGAGATTATGAGCTTATGAAATACTTATATATGAAAGAATAAAAATAAATGATGTGTACAAAGGGAGCTCCATTTAAGCATCAAATGAAAATACGATAGAGTTACTTCATCGGCAAGAGGAATTGAAGACCATCATGGATAGGGCCAATTGCAACATCATGGTTGGTGGATTAGTTGACGATGTTGGGATAAAATGACATTTTCTTCTGTTTTATTCATTTATTTATTTAGGATATGAGTAGAAATACGATAGATCCTTGCTTGGGGCTATACAAATATTTTCATATTAAGTTTGTCAGATCTTAGACTATTCAAAACATCTTTTAAATCTAATAAGTTAACCTAGTTATAATAATAATAATAATAATAATAATAATAATAATAATAATAATATTGTTATACTATTTTGTACTTTGAAACAACATAAACTAAATTGTATTAGTCGTGAAATGATACATTTGGACACAGTGGCATTTCAACCTTACATGCAAATAGAGGTTTGAAAACTTAATTTGAACAAATTAGTAAGAAACATACAAAACATGTGTTTGAACAAATTTGTAATGACAAAGCTTTGTTATCAATTATTTGAATATTTAATTTGATCGAAAAAAATAAATGTTCTTCATGATTTCAGATCATGGTTAGAACACGAGGTTTAAGTCGTGCGTTAGGAGCTGGTAGAGGTAGAGGCATTAGTGAGGATGCGCATGAGGCTGATGTTCCTCGGCGTCGCAGGCCTACTGCTTCAGCACGCAGGCAACGGGTTCGTCTGCGTGAGGACATCACTGAGAGACATGAGGATGTGCCTCAGTTGCATGAGGATGTTCCTCATGTGTCTGATGCCACCCCGAGATGACAGGCGCCGCCGATGCTGTTCAGACAGAGGGAGTGGCTACTGATGGGAGCTTGGGGTC
Organism: Glycine max; assembly: GCF_000004515.6. NCBI lineage: Eukaryota > Viridiplantae > Streptophyta > Magnoliopsida > Fabales > Fabaceae > Glycine > Glycine max. The sequence goes on from NC_016090.4 coordinate 32,275,841, forward strand.
ACCTGCTGCAGATGAGGGATTTCCCGGTGGACCACACGACCCATCGATTTTGACCGATTTTGCTGAGCATGTCGCACACAGCATCTGGAGTGGACAAGTACGTAGTTTTTAATGTTGACTAATTACATAAAAATTATTTGTAGTTGGATTGTTTTTTATATACACGTTATTATAAATTGCTATTCAATTTAGGAACGATCCGATCTGAAGTTGGTCTCCCACGGTAGAAAAGTAGATAAAATTGGGAGACCAGCGCCTGAGATCGAAGGGTTGATTGTTGGCACCGGATTAAGTCTACTGATCAGGTGTTCTGTTATCACCACTGATCTTGGACTCATAGCCGCCTTCGTCGAGAGGTGGCATCGCGAGACTAACATGTTCCACCTGCCAGTAGGCGAGTTGACGATCATGTTGGATGACGTGGCGTCACTCCTACACCTTCCCATCACTGGCACGCTGCATACGTTCGAGCCGCTTGTTACTTCAGACGCCATTAGTCTACTGACGGAGCTTCTTAAGGTCAGTCATGAGGAGGCTACATTTGAGACCCAATAGGCTGGTGGGCCTCATGTCCGATTGGGGTGGCTTCGGGACTTGTATCAGAGCCAGTGCAGGGCCAGACGATGGGTTGTAGCAGCCTGCACGTATCTGCTCCACTTGGTGGGTTGTACTCTTTTCGCCAACAAGAGTTCAACCCATGTACATGTCGTGCACCTGGAGGCTTTCAGGGACCTGGCCCAGGCAGGGGGATTCGCCTGGGGAGCGGCTGCATTAGTCCACATGTACGACCATCTGAACGACGCGTCATAGGCCTCTACACGGCAGCTGGTCGGTTATATTACACTTCTCTAGGTACGTGTTATCACTGATAATTTAAATTGAAGTAGCATTGAATCTCTTTTTTTTGTATTGATGTTGACTATGTGTTTGTAGTGTTGGATATACGAGCACTTTCCTACAGTGCATACATCCGTCGTTCATGATGCTTATGATGAGGGGAGCCCACAGGCCTGCAGGTGGCTTACGGGTAAAGCTCATATGACGGGGATCAAAAGAGCCCCGTATCAGAGACGTTTGGATGCCCTAAGTGTGACTGACGTGTGCTGGATGCCCTATGGTGAGCACTGGGGAGTCAGGGCCTTTGACTTGATATCGTCGTACACCGGCCAACTCAGATGGGGTCAGATTGTGGTGTACGTTCGATCTGAGCGGGTTCTTCGACAATTTGGCTACCTTCAGACGGTCCCTCCGCCGCCGGTTTGTGATTCTTTGACGGGTGATGATATAGATGACCGGTGGCTGCATTTTTCAGACCATTTGGTGCCTTCAGGGGAGCTCTGTGTAGTTCCTGGACAGGTGGCGCCAGACTACATGGAGTGGTTTTTTCGAATATCGCACCCATTCGTCATGCGGACCGAGGAGACTACTGCGTTGAGACCTCTGCCTTCCCCTCATCATGAGGAGTTCGTCGAGCCACCCATCCCTGAGGTTTTAGTCGCGACCGATCTCCCTACGCATTCAGTGGTAAGCATAACTTCTGTAGTTTTTCATAATTTAAATTTTTTTTAAATGTGATACTGACTTTGTTATTTTGACTGTGACAGATTCACTGCGAAGGATGTCAGGGGATGGCTCAGGATTTAGGAGCGATTGCTGAGGATTTGGAGCAGGTCATCAACCTCAGGATGGTCACTAAGGGCACTGACTTACATGACATCATGACTCGTTGTCTGAGGAGAGCTAGAGGTGACGCCGCAAATGGAAGTCTTAAGCCGCGCCAGAGACGCCGCATAGATTAGGATTTATATTTTTATTGTACTTAAATTATTAATTTTTGTATTTGTTTATGTATGTCATAAAACACATTTACTTACATCATTTATGATTTTTTTTTGTCTCTCTATAAATATATGGTTTGAAATTTAAATATAAACCACACACATGAGTCACATTTATAATGGCATTTGAATATATAAAATAAAGAAGATAAAATAATTTATAACTTAAATGTTAACATTTATAACTATTATGAAATTATATATTTTAACCATATATATACGTACAGTAAAGAATAAAAAAAAATTGGTTTTGTGCCTTTTAGAAACATGCCTAAGTATCCCTGTTCGGGTTTTTTTTAAAATTATGTGGGAGCCGCTTGAGACTGTCCAGGGCCGATATTTGGCATGTTTGCACGTCAAGGAACCCCAAAAAAAATAAAAGCAGTGCCCTGTTCCATCGAATCGCACCTCAAACGGAGGCACCAAAAATCAAAAAAGTTGGTTTTTGGCCTATTAGAAACATATAACTAGCATTCAGTTCAACACAAATATAATAATTTGACACAGTAACACTTGTTCACGGAACAATTCATTAATTACATGAACATAAATCCAATGTATATATACATACATAAATATTACAAGTTCAGTGTCCGCTTAGGTCTACATGCGTTGTATTAATTGTCATTAGGCTTAAGTATTGCTGCATTCTACCTACATATGCAGTTGGCATTTGTTTTGCCTCCGGATACGCATTGCTTGACCACAACAACGCCATAGGCGGTAAGGGACAACGATCTTTCAGATAAACCTGTTGTAAGTGAAATTACAATAATAAGTTAAACAAACAAACCAACACATTCAATAATTGAAATTATTTGAGTAAACGAATTTTCAATGGACCTGAACAAAATGACTGCCATACACATGACCGACGCATATTATGCAGTGCGTAGCAGAATTGGCCGGTGGTCGACTTCTAAGAGGAAAAAATGTGAAGCTCTATTGTCGTGACAATGATACAAGGATTACATTATATCTTGACGCAATTACATATCTCATATCCGTTATATCCATCCATTTTTCCATACTAACCTAAATCACATAACAAATACACGTGTCAGTCATGTAAACATTACTTATGTAAATAAAAAGCATAAAACACATACCTTGGATAACCCATCCACGTGTAGGGACAACCTCAACTGTTCATATCTCTCCGTGCCACCAAAGATCTTTATGTAGTCTTGCGACCATTTGCCAAGTTCTTTAATCAATTCATTACGCATCATGGCCCAACACTCTTCTCCCATACCTAACAAAGCGAAAACTGACCGATATCCACAATTACCATCCGTTTTCACATCAACAACATCCTCAATGAAACCATGCATAAATGGCAGAAATTGATCCAACATGGGGATCATCCTTGCTGGCTTCGGTGGAGCAAAAGATTATGCACTGGGTCTAACTGAGGTGTTGTTGTTTTGAACCGAATGATAAGCATCAACATACTCCTAATAAGATGGATCACGCTTTGTCGATCTTTCGCTTCTTTTCATTACCTTTTTCGGGGCACCTTTCGTCTTAACCTTTGTTGGAGAAGGGCACATAGAGGTCTCATCGGGAAACGCAAATTCTCGGAGTTTACTCTTGAAAGTAACTTTCCCGCAAACATCAAGTTCCTCGAATATTTTATGTATTCTATCAATCTCTTCCTTGATGCTCACTTCGGCCTCACATAGCCCCTGGTCTGAAAAATTAAGTCTCCTCCAGTACATATGGACTGCATCCAGTGGGATGCTGCCACCCTCATACCTTTGTAGCTCGCATGCACAAGGAAGACCTAGCGTGGTTCTCAAGACACACCCATAAGAAGACACATTGTCTTTCAAATGACGTACGCGCTCAAACTCAACCGAAATTTCATTTAAAACGTACCTTGACACCATTCCCAGAAGCCTCTTGTATAAGGTTTTCTTAAAAACATGACCAACGACATACGTACTTGTTTCGAATGATGCTCTAATTTTAGTGTGCTGCAGCGTCAACATGTTGTTCATTGCATCCCAAACACTACAGAGGTCTCCAACGCTATTCTGTAATATCCTCTTCAAAGACCAATGAGCAGATTCAACCCTACATTTAAAACACACAACAGAGAAGACAAATTAATAACAATAATGTTACAAACAATCATTAAAAGAAACTAGACTAATATAATAAAACATTTAAATACCTATTTGTTGTTGTGTTGCCTAGGTGCATCACCTTATTCGTCCAGGCCAAGATAAATTTCTCCTTGTGTGGGACAATCCATGTCTCACATACGTAGTCAATGAACATTGGCCACAGGGAACACGCTACTTGAAACCTTTGAAGGTGCTCAGGGAACTCCTGTTCCGAAGGACAATCTACCAGGTTACCCCAGCTATCCATTACGTAGTCCCAAACATTCTTCTGACCAACAAGCGTGTCATACCCTAATTTCGTACGGGGGTTATTACTTGAAGACATGCAATCTTTGGTTAGCCGCTTTGAGATACTTGGTGTCCTTTGTTGCACAATAAATGAAGTCCCGAGACGTCTCAGAAATCTAAAGGAAGCAGGCTTGTGCGATCCGTGAAATTCCGCAATGTAGCGGAAGTCGAAAAGAGGTGTTTTTGCGCAATCCGTAAGTTTTTGTGACTTCTTCGAAAGGTAAAAAAGGAGTAAATACACAATCCGTAAGGATTCGTAACCTTACAGAAGGAAAATAAGTATCGTTACGAAATTCGTAAAAAGAATTACAAAAAAATAGAAAAGGGGGGTGCATTTAGTAAAAAGGGGGGTGTAAATAGCAATCAGGCCCACTTGGGCCTTCCAGAAGATTCCTCCAGAAGGCTGTTGCTTCTGGAGGAAGCAATCTGGCTCGGTTGGGCGAGCTGGGCGGCAAGCATCTCCCATATTTTGCTATAAATAGGGGAGGAAGTGAAGAAGAAAAGGGCTGAGCCCCTTAGGCACTTCTCTCTCTTTCGAATTTGCTTGGAAAAATTGTTTCCGTGAAGAAAATCTAAGTCGAGGCGCTTCCGAAACGTTTCCGTAAGGAATTTCGCGAGGATTTCGACCGTTCTTCGACGTTCTTCATTCGTTCTTCATCGTTCTTTGATCTTCAACGGGTAAGTACCTCTAACCAAGCTTTTCGATTCATTCTATGTACCCATGGTGGTCCACATTGTGTTTCGTGTATTTTTATTCTTGTTTCATTTACTTTTTATACTCCCTTTTGACGTGCTTAAGCCATTTATTTAAGTCATTTCTCGCTTAATATAAAAATAAAATAAATTTCCACCGATCGTTTGAATTGTATCATCCGTTAATTTTGGTTAAAATGAATTCCAATCGTTCGGTCGTGTCGTAACCACGTTGGAAATCAAAAAAGAGGTAAAATAATAATATAATAATCAAAAAATATTTCTTAGTAAAATAAAGCGAAAGATCAAATCGGACGTTTTTCTCTTTGGGATTTCTCATTCTTAATTGAATTGACTAATGACTAAAGTGAAACTAAGGCTAAAATCAACTCGCCTAGTCAAGCTCGTCCACAAAAATAGGTTTTTTTGAAAGTTTTTATCATTTCAGTTTCTTACTAAGTAAAATGGATCATTTTTAAAGGTCCAACGCCTTTAAATGATCGCTCTTCAAGTAAAAAAGAATTGATTGATTCACGCATAAGGAAGAACTATGTAGGTCTGATTTCCTCTCCAAAGGAGGGTACGTAGGAGCAAAAGCCCCGCTTTTGTCGACCTCAAAAAATAAAAAGAAATAAAAGTTAAGATAACGCAATTCCACAATTCTAGAAATAAGGTTGTTGTCCTTTGAGACAAACGTCAGAGGTGCTAATACCTTCCTCAAGCGTAAATACAACTCCCGAACTTAGAATTTTCATTTTGACCGGTTTCCTTCGGTTTTCCCGACGTTTTCCACAAATAAACGTTGGTGGCGACTCCGCGCACCTTTCCTCCTTTGGAAAGCACACCCGTGAGCCTCGCCCTCGCTCGCCCGCGAAGGGCACGTTGCGACAAAGCGATTTACACTTTGCCTTCACATTCTTGTCTATGTGAAACCTGCACAACAAATTCTTACACTCCGGAAACACAACTTTCACAACATTCATCAGGACTAGGTCTCTGTTTGTGACAATAACAACAGGAAGGCGATCGTTTCTTAAAAAAGGCCTCGAAACTGTTCCAATGTCCATTCAAGATTGTTCACGCGCTCACCCTCCAAATATGCAAACCCAGCAGAGAAAGTCATCACGGTTGGTGTCACCCCCACAATGTCAAGCAATGGGAGCCTGTACCTATTTGTTTTGTAGGTACTGTCTATCAAAAAAACAAGATGACATGCGTTACATAACTTAACTGCATCTGGGTGACACCAAAACAAATCACGCACCACATCTTCATCCTTCAATCTATGCCAATGAATGTATTGGTCACGTTCAAGGAGCCTCATTAGGTGTTGCATTACACTGTCATCTCCTCTTATTGAAGAACGATATGCACTTCTTGCATTGTAGATTTGTTTGATTGTGGTGCAGCTGCTGCTGTTGTGCTCCTTCAACATTAGCAGGATGTTTCTTGGTTTCACATTCGACTTCGTCATATCAGCAATGATATTCTTCTCATCATCTGTCAATCTCCCAGCATATGGATGTCCAACTAAGGTCTTTGCCAATTCATGGTTGTGAATCCCACATATCAGCTTCACCGCCCAACCTTCACCTCCATGCACTGGTTTTCCACGAATCTTAAATGGACAACCACATTTTCTAGTACCTGTGTCTCTTCTAACAAATTCTTTCTTCCTACCCTTGTACTTACCGCTCCTTTCACACCCAATTAACACAAATGCAGTTCTTCCTCTGCTGCCAGTATATGTATCAAACCTCATAATTACTGCAACAAAACCATTTTCATGGGCAACCGTTCAAGCCCACTTCAAAAAATCTTCTCGGGTTTCAAAGACCTAGGACACAACCACGACATATTAATTTTTACACAAATCATACATTAGACCAAACAATTAAAACTGATCGACATGATTACCTGAGAAGTATTAAAAGCATCTGAACAATCAACATGTTCTTCATTCACACCACAATCTTCTTCATTTTGAAAATCCATATCAACTTCTTCGGACATCGCACTCTAATATGCCCATTGATCTTCGTTCATCTTAATTCAAAGTATAACTATCACCTGATTCAACATTCAACTAACTAATTTGAACAATGCAGTAACCCAAAATTTTTTACAAACTATGAATATCAAACTAATTCAACATTTGACAACCTCACAAATATTTAATCTACATATACATAACCAAATTCAACTTTTAATTACATAATTCCAAAATTATAACCTACAAAGCTCATTTAACCAAAAAATACCTCAACCTAGGCAAAAAAAAAATCAACCATTCAACCAACAAATATATTTTTATGTTTCACATAAATTGCAAATAGAATTAACCAAAATAACATTCAAAATAATCTTAAAACAAAAAAATCATAAAACGAATTACTCCACAGAAGAAGCATTCTTCCGTAGAGTACATGACAACTGCGGAAGACTACTTCTTCCGTGGAGTCTCACGGAAGACGTCTTCCTCAAGACTCCACGGAAGAAGCAACGAAAGACGTCTTCTGCGAGACTCCACGGAACAAGTTTTTTTCTTCCGCAGTTGTAATGTCTTCGCCGGAAGAAATTTTTTTGCGTCGAATCTGAAACTCTTACACCATTCTACTACCAAAAATAAACAATCAACCACAGAAAAGCAGCTACATACCTTAGTTGACAATATCATACCAAAGCAGAGCACAAGCACAACCAGCACCGACAAAAATCGCACAGCACAAGCACCAAAATGGAGAAAACACACCGGAATGGAGGAAACGCAGGAGAGAGAAAGCAAAAAGGAAGAATGAAAAAAAAAACAGATTTTATAAAAGGAAAACGTACAGGGGCATTTTTGGGTTTTTAAAAATTGCTGGGTGCACCAGCAATGTTGCTGGGTGCCCCTAGCAATTCCCACAAAGAAAACCTACCCGTTCACAACACAACCCAAACGAAAAATCTACATCTACATCAGTATATATTAACTTTAAAACTTAATCTTTATTACATCATTTCTTTTATCAGTTGATTACACCATATTTTTCCATTTCATAAAGCCACATGTCTTTTTTATTTTTTAATATGTCACCATTTTTATTAAATCAAATCAATATTTCTTTCTTTCTTAAATAATTATTTTAAAAAAAAGATATTTACGTCCCACAATTTCATTAATTTATATAAAGGTAAAATAATACTAATATTTTTTATTTCTAATCTATTTGTTTCATCTTCTATCCAAAACAAAAAAACATCAAAATATTCAAATTTCTTTTAAACTAAACAACCTAAAATTCTATTGTATCTAATATATATTTATCTCTTCTCCATTTTGTTTTATTCCATTTCCATCCATTCTTTGCATTATTATTAAATTGATCGATATTTAAAGGAAATTTATTTGGGGATGTGAGGAAGGGAGGAGGAGGAAAGTCTGTGTTAGTTGGAGGAAGGTATGTCATCCTAGAAGTCATGGAGGCTTAAGAATTAGGGACATTAGTATTTGTAATGAAGCGTTGCTAGGAAAATGGATGTGGGGTTTATGTGGGGAGGGAGATTATATTTGGAGAGATGTATTGATATCAAAATATGGGAATTGTAGAAACTTGGTGGAAAGTAGTTCCAATAGAGTAACATTTATATGGTGGAGAGATATAAAAAAGGTATGTGGTGGAGGGAGTCTTACCAAGTAGTTCAAAGCTTGTATCTCAAGGGAGGTAGGAGATGGTAGCAATATTAGTTTTTGGAGGGATGTGTGGTTAGGGGAGGATTCTTTGAAAGACAAATACTCTATGCCTTTTCTCCTCTCCAAACAACAAGATGCACCGATAAAAGATATGGGTTCGTGGGTGGAGAAGTGTGGCGTTTCTTTATGTTGGAAGGGGAACTTAAGGAGACTTTAGTAGGAGAATTGAATGCAATTTCTCCTAAATTTTGGGGGGTGATGGGTGGTGCTGGGAGGTAAACAATTTAGGGTATGTATTATGCACATTTAGCATATCGTGCTATACACATGTTCATCTTTGATTCGACCCCAAATGACTTTGAGGTGACATGGAAGTTGAAGGTGCCACCGAAAATACAACACTTTGTATGGTGGCTATAGTCGCAACGTGCCCTTCGCGGGCGAGCGAGGGCGGGGCTCACGGGTGCGCTTTCCAAAGGAGGAAAGATGCATGGAGTCGCCACCAACGTTTATTTGTGGAAAACGTTGGGAAAAACGAAGGAAACCAGTCAAAATGAAAATTCTAAGTTCGGGAGTTGTATTTACGCTTGAGGAAGGTATTAACACCTCTTACGTTTGTCTCGAAGGACAACAGCCTATTTTTTAGAATTGTGGAATTGTGTTATCTTAACTTTATTTCTTTTTTATTTTTTGAGGTCGACAAAAGCGGGGCTTTTGCTCCTACGTACCCTCCTTTGGAGAGGAAATCAGACCTACGTAGTTCTTCCTTATGCGTGAATCAAGTGATTCTTTTTACTTGAAAGGTGATCATTTTAAGGCGCTGGACCTTAAAAATGATCCTTTTTACTTAGTGAGAAACTGAAATGATAAACTTTAAAAAAAAACCTATTTTTGTGGACGAGCTTGACTAGGCGAGTTTGATTTTAGCCTTAGTTTCACTTTAGTTATTTAGTCAATTCATTTAAGAATGAGAAATCCCAAAGAGAAAACGTCCGATTGATTTTTCGCTTTATTTTACTAAAAGGTATTTTTTTTATTATTATATTATTATTTTACCTCTTTTTTATTTCCAACGTGGTTACGGCACGACCGAACGGTCGGAATGCATTTTAACCAAGATTAACGGATGATACAATTTAAATGATCGGTGGAAATTTATTTTATTTTTAGATTAAGCGAGAAATGACTTAAATAAATTGCTTAAGCACGTCAAAAGGGGGTATAAAAAGTAAATGAAAACGAGAATGAAAATACATGAAACAAAATGTGGACCACCACGGGTTCATATAATGAATTGAAAAGCTTAGTTTGAGGTACTTACCCGTTGAAGACTGAAGAAAACGAAGAACGAACGATGAATCTTGAAGAACGATCGAGAATCTTCGCGTAATTACTCACGGAAATGTTACGGAAGCGCCTCGGCTTGGATTTTCTTCACGGAAACAATTTTCCTAAGCAAATTCGAAAGAGAGAGAAGTGCCTAAGGGGCTGAACCATTTTCTTCCTCACTTCCTCCCCTATTTATAGCAAAATAGGGGAGATGCTTGCCACCCAGCTCGCCCAGGCGAGCTCAGCTCGCCCAGGCGAGCCAGGTTGCTTCCTCCAGAAGCAACAGCCTTCTGGAGGAAGCTTCTAGAAGGCCCAAGTGGGCCTGATTGCTATTTACACCCCTTTTTTTTACTAAATGCACCCCCCTTTCTATTTTTTTGTAATTCTTTTTCCGTAACGTTACGAAACTTAACGAATTTCGTAACGACACTTATTTTCCTTCCGTAAGGTTACGAATCCTTACGGACTATGTATTTACTCCTTTTTTACCTTTTGAAGAAGTCACGGAAACTTACGGATTGCACAAAAACACCTCTTTTTGACTTCCGCCACATTACGGAATCTCACGGATCGCGCAAGCCCGCTTCCTTTTGATTTCTGAAACGTCTCGGGACTTCATTTATTGCATGTTATCAAGTAATAATCCCCGGACGAAATTAGGGTATGACAGTTGCCCCTCTTTACTTACCTCTCATCGGAGATAAGAGGAAAGCAAAGATAGGACACTGATTTTGTCCGTCCTGCCTTTTTTGCAATGACGACTCTCATCTCTACTTCTTCTTTTTTCTTCTGCACAAAACAAAATACAAACAACAACCAGAACAACGAATATAATACATATATACACATGTACACATACATGGTGAAGGAACCGATCTGGAAAACAACAGAATAACGTGTTTCCCAGTCATCAGAAGCTTCACACTTAATAATGGAGAACACATGAATAGCGCTAGGCAAATACATTCATGGTGCTCCGAACAAAGGTAGAGTATGGAGGATTGCCTTGAGGGTCCGCACTTAGGCAATCATGAAACTCAGCTCCAAACTCGAAAGTGGAGGACACATGAATGACAACGTGGCTCCGGAAAAGGATGAGAATGGAGGATTGCCTTGAGGGTCCTCTCTTAGGCAATCATGGAACACAGCTCCAAACTCGAAAGTGGAGGACACATGAATGACAACGCAATTCATCCACGTGGCCCCAGAAAAGGATGAGAATGGAGGATTGCCTTGAGGGTCCTCTCTTAGGCAATCATGGAACACAGCTCCAAACTCGAAAGTGGAGGACACATGAACAGCCCTAAGCAATAACATTCATGTGGCTCCAGAAAAGGACGAGAATGGAGGATTGTCTTGAGGGTCCTCTCTTAGGCAATCATGGAACACAGCTTCAGACTCGAAAATGGAGGACACACGAATGACAACGCAATTCATCCATGTGGCTCCGAAAAAGGACGAGAATGGAGGATTGCCTTGAGGGTCCTCTCTTAGGCAATCATGGAACACAGCTCCAGACTCGAAAATGGAGGACACACGAATGATAACGCAATTCATCCATGTGGCTCCGGAAAAGGACAAGAATGGAGGATTGCCTTAAGGGTCCTCTCTTAGGCAATCATGGAACACAGCTCCAAACTCAAAAGTGGAGGACACATGAACAGCCCTAAGCAATAACATTCATGTGGCTCCGGAACAAGGTGTTGGCGGGACCGAACGGTCCACCGGGTTTTTCCACCTAAATGGATAACATGCTTTTTGCAAAGAAAAATAAATCATTCGCGAGAGCACCACATCTTAGAGAAACAATATACTTGTGCCAAGGGTAATCTTCCTTGTAAACGAGAATGAAGGGTAGGATGTCAACTTCTAGCTTTCAAATGAACACGCAGGGGAAACATGGGGCTAAGCTGAAAATAAATCACTCATGGTGTATAAAACTCACAAGGCAAGTGTCTTATCCTATTCCCAAACCAATAACTGCACCATGACTCTATTTTGCATGCGACTTCCTATCGAATCATAGATCAAACGTACGATCACGGACCAATAGGATTTTCTCGAGGTCAGCGTTTTTGGAGAGGAAGCTGGGTGTTTTGGCCTTTTCCTCTTTGTTCATGTGGGGTGGGATATTGCCAATCAAGAATGATTCTGAGTGGAAATCTGGCTTTGGGGACTTTCTATCCTCTTTCTTTCATTGATCGAGAATTGCTTCTTTTCCCTTTTCGCTTCCTTTCGATCTTTGATCGGGAATCCTTCCTTTTCTTTCTTTTGTTCTTTTCTTTATTTTCATCTTTTTCTTTTCTTTCTTTCCATTTCTTCCTTCTCTTTCTCTTCACTTTTCCTTCCCCATCCCTTTCTTTGGGAAATTGGGTTTTAGCATTCTATTCACTCTCCCTTGAGGAGATTCCGCTGTCCTTTGCTTCGGGGGAAAGGAGGAGGATTCTTTTGGTAGGCCAAGGTTCAAAAAAAGTCCAAGGTTGTGTCTCAATGGGATCCTTTATCGTGGGAACTCCAATCTTGATATCTGGGGCGAGACAAATTTGGGGGTCAAGGTGTCGCTCTCGGCCCGAACTTCCGTATTATTCCATAAGGCACGCGTGACAATGATGATTTGAAAACAACGTGCAAAATCAGTCATGGCTACAGCCAGGTGGGCACTCAAGCATCCCGTTTTATGGCATTGATACTACGGTTGGGAATTTACACAGACAAACCCAACGTTTCCAATTTATGTTCTTTCATCAGTTCAATGAATTCGTCCATCCTTATCTCGGTTCATTCCGGAAAATAAACTCTTAGCATCGGTCCCTTGTTTCCAAAAGATGTGTTTGCTCTTTACGAATGATTCATACTTCTTAACTACAACATGTCGATCTTTGTGGTCTTTCTTTCTTTTTACTTTTTGTTTTATTTTTAAATATGTTCACTAAAACTATACACTTGTGGTTCTTTATGAGGAAAATCATTTTTTGTACATCTATATTTTTATACACGACAAACTGTTTCTGTACACGCACTAGAATTCTTCCTTTTCACGTCACACGATCTATATACAAACCCTACTTACATTCAAAGATTTTCTTCATATACACTCGTTGCTTACACACACAAGGATTCCTTTCCACGCATCCTTTACACACAAAGATCTTCTATACACATTTTCCTTTTACATACATGTATAAATAAAAAACCTTTTTCTTTTCTTTATGAACATGACTTTTATTCACAGCGCTTCTTTCTTTAGGATTTTTGGTTCATTTTATTTTATTTTTTAGGACGACGTTCCTAAATGAAAAACTCTACACGGTTCCGGAACTTCAACAAACACTATTGACAACAACGAAACAAGTACCGACGGAACAACTCAAATGATATGTATGTACAAAACAAAAGTCAAAACATGAAACAAACGTTAGTCACTCAGTCAAACAAAAATAAAATGATATATACCAAGAAAAATGGAAACAAAAAGAAATATGGATCAAAGAATTTCCCAATCATGTGGCTCCGCTCCCTCCTAAGAAATCAAGTAAATCGGTCATCTCTTCGTCCTCGCGGGCCTCACCTGCCTCATCGGGAGCCTCTGCTGGTGCCCCTGCTGGTGCCTCTCCTGCCTGGGCCTCAGGCCAATCCCCAGGCCACGCGACCTCTGCCCTGAACTGGTCCGGAGTAGGGCACGGAAAAGAAGTAAAGCCCTGACTCTGGAGGCTGAGACTCATCTGATAAAGACAATCATGAGTCTGTACATGTGCCCGGTGGTTGGCCGCCTGCTGGCGAACCAAATGCCGCAAATACTGCTCTGTATCAAACAATCCGGCTGGACCAGCCTGATGAGGTGGCGGCGCGTCCGTGGCCTGTGGTGCATCACCCTAGACCTGTCTCTGTGTGCAGTACTTCTCAATAATAGCTCGGGTGATGAGCGGCCGAATCACCTTGCTAGGTGTGACGGGGACGCCGAACGACTGGCAGAGTCCCGTGATCAAGGCAGGAAATCCCAGGGCCCTGTTGGACTTATCTGGGTCCAGAGGGTGCCTGGTAGGCGCCATACCTGCAAAAATATAGATGGCATCAGCGATTAACTGAGCCACATGGATGCTCATCCGCGTCAGGATGGCGTACACCAGCTGACACTTCGGCAGGGGGAGGTCAAAATTATGATCGGTGGGCAGGATGTTGCTGAGCAGCAAAGTCATCCATATCTGAGTCAGGGTGGTCATGTTGGTGCGCATGATCCGCACCCGTCTCCCGGCAGCAGTCCGGGCAAAATCTTGCCCCAGTATACACAGCAACTGGGCGATGGCCTCCTCATCGAACCCATCGGACTGGTTCCTCCTCTGGCCATACTCGCACTCCTGACCCTCTTCCAGCATTAAAGGATATCCCAGGAGTTGGCCGATAGCATCTGCATCAAACGGGATCCACTGACCCCTCACCCAGGACCTCATATCACGCACGCCCTCCTCTGTTGGCCAAGCATTGGCATAAAATTCGAGGACTATTTCAGGATCGAACTTGGCCATGGGGGTAACCAGTGATGCCCACCGCCGGCGACCTATTTCCTCCTAGAAATCAGTATACTCGTCGTCCCTGAGCTGGACGCGTCGCTCCCGGAGAAATGACCATCCCTTGATGGCCTCGAAGCGCTGCTGGTGTACAACGCTCCTAAAGCGGTGACTGTCATACTCGGGAGCGGAACTAGTTCCTTTGGCCGCCTTATCCTTCCTGGATCTCTTTGAGGCAAGTTTCCTCGGGGCCATTTCCTGCGAGAACAAACATTTAGAAGTTAGTTTTACAAGATAATGCTTATCTTAACGCAAAAAGGTCATGCCAATCCCTATTTTCATGCTTTTTTACATTCAAAACCAAAATTTAAATCCCTAGGCATAAGTCATGCTTCCTTACATTGAAATTAAAAGCTTGGGTTCCTAGGCCTAGAATTGCATTCGGACTCTCATTTTAAATCCTTCATGCTGTCACTATGTATATATAAAACAGTCCCACAATCCCAAGCTTACAAAACCATGCTCATATGTCATTGAGGCATTTCACCGAGCACTTGGTGGGCGCATGTTTGGACATAAATTGCAAGAGAATGGGAGCAATGTGGCATCCCCCATTGCTTCAGAATACAACCTAGGCCTAAGGCCTTTTCATCCAAATCCTTAATTCAAGAAAACAAGCACCAAAGCAAACTGAAACTGCCTCACAAACATAAGCATGTTCTCACAATTTAAGGCACCAAAAGATGAAGAAAAGCACATCAATGGAAAGAAAAACATCAAGGATGGGATACTTACTTGTTGGAGTGAATTGAAACACCAAAAACAAAAGCAAAACGCGATCAAAAGGCTTAGGGGAGCAAGAAACCGCAAGCCTTCGTGTTCTCTCTTTTCTTGAATGAGGGGGGAAGTTTTTTGGATGCCCAAAACGTTTCCCTCCCTCGTTTTTTATAATTTGGGTGCAGGGGTTGCTCGCCCAGGCGAGCTCAGCTCGCCCAGGCGAGCTAACCTGCCACCTCTTTTTTTTTTTTTTTGAGGGAAACATTAACCATGTCCCCTCCCTTTTCATGGGTTAGCGTCTCGCCTAACTTGAACTTACTTAAGTTAGAATTAGGCGTCGATTACTTATTTTAAAACAAACAATAGTAAAAGAAATTGCAACCACAAAGGATACTGGGCTGCTTTGCAGCGACGTTCTCTACTCATTTAGCGTTGGGAAAGGGCAATGATTGGTCGTAACCCTATCCCCACTTGCATCCGTTCCTATGTACCTACAAATAAGAAACAAAAATACGCGGCCAATCGTGACCGGTCATCGTCTTACCTTGGTTGATTTTTGCCATTGATTTGTCTTGACTTTTGATCGTGGCCTGAGACGATCCTATTCTTTGCTATCACAAGATATGCATGTGCATGTGCATGTATGAATGTTTCTAATGCAATGATTTTATTTTAGTGAAGGCTGGTTAGGTTCAATTTTTAAAATAAGCGTTTGGGGGCACCCCCATACACCGAGCGAAGAGGGCTCATGCTTATGACTAAAACACAAAGTTTGAAACATCAAAGGGGGGACTAAAACCCCGCCCATCTTTTCTTTTCAAAGAAACGAGACAAATACAGTGAGTGGGAATCCCTAGAGGAAACCAAAAGGAACGAGAAAAACTCAGAAATAAAAACGTGCGACGGTCCTCTCGATTGCCCCAGACTTTAAGCGTAATATCATTTAACTACATCGGAGTTCACGGGCGAAGGCAAATCCACGCCATCCATGTGGGTGAGTATCAGAGCACCCCCAGAAAAAGCTCTTTTCACAACGAAAGGTCCTTCATAATTCGGGGCCCACTTGCCTCGATTATCTTTAACAGCGTGGGACATCTTCTTCAACACGAGGTCCCCCTCGTTGAACTTGCGCGGGCGTACCTTCTTGTCGAATGCGTTCTTTATTCTTCGTTGATACAAACGCCCATGGCTCATGGCGGCCAAACGCTTACCTTCAATAAGGTTAAGTTGGTCGTAGCGTACTTGAGCCCATTCTGACTCTTCTAGGCCCGACTCTGCCATTATCCTCTGAGAAGGAACTTTTACCTCAAATGGGAGTACTGCCTCCATTCCATAAACCAAAGAATACGGCGTTGCCCCAGTAGAAGTTCGTACCGAGGTTCTGTATCCGTGTAGGGCGAAAGGCAACATCTCATGCCAATCCTTGTATGACACCGTCATCTTTTGAACAATTTTCTTAATATTCTTATTCGCAGCCTCTACAGCCCCATTCATCTTTGGTCGATAAGGGGTAGAGTTATGATGCTGGATCTTGAAGTCTTCGCACATCTCCTGCATCATCTTATTGTTCAGATTGGTGCCATTGTCAGTAATGATCTTCTTGGGGAGTCCGTATCGAAAAATCAACTCCTTCTTTACGAATCTAACTACCACATTCCTTGTGACATTAGTATAAGAAGCTGCTTCGACCCATTTGGTGAAGTAATCTATCGCCACTAGAATGAAGCGGTGACCATTCGACGCTTTGGGTTCTATGGCCCCAATGACATCTATTCCCCACATAGAAAAAGGCCAAGGGGCGGACATAACATTCAGAGGATGTGGCGGAACATTGACATTGTCTGTGTATGCCTGACATTTATGACACTTCCTTACATGAGCGCAGCAATCACTTTCCATGGTGAGCTAATAATAACCGGCCCTAAGGATTTTTCTGGCCATAGCATGCCCATTGGCATGTGTCCCAAAGGAACCCTCGTGGATCTCCTCAATCATGAAGTTCGCCTCTTTGGCATCTACGCATCGTAGGAGGGTCATGTCGTGGTTTCGTTTGTATAAGATAGTACCACTTACAAAGAAACCAGTAGCCAATCTCCTCAACGTCCTTTTGTCATTGTCAGAAATCCCTAGTGGGTATTCTTTGTTCTCGACATACTGCTTGATGTCGAAATACCACGGTTTCCCATCCCGCTCTTCCTCTATTTCATAACAATATGCCGGCCTACCTTGAGATTTGAATTCGATGTATGGCAGATCCCCGTGTGGGGCAAGTTGAAACATGGATGCCAGGGTGGCTAGTGCATCAGCCATTTGATTCTCTTCCCGAGGTATGTGGTGGAAGGAAATGTCGTCAAAGTACTTGGCTAACCTCAAGATATGAGTTTGATAGGGTATCAACTTCGAATCCCTAGTTTCCCATTCTCCTTTCAACTGGCGTATCACCAAAACTGAGTCTCCATACACCTTGAGTAGTTTTACATCAAAATTAATGGCCGCCTGAACCCCGAGGGCGCATGCTTCGTACTCGGCCATATTGTTGGTACAATCAAAACCTAGCCTAGCCATGAAAGGAATACACTGATCATCCGGGGATACAAGGACTGCCCCTACTCCATGGCCCAAAGCATTTGATGCCCCATCGAAGCAAACAATCCATTTGTCTATGTCTTCGTGGGTCCGCTTCTCTTCAAACAGGGCCATGATGTCTTCATCTGGGAACTCGGGGTGCATCGGCCGATAATCCTGGAAGGGTTGCTAGGCCAAATAATCTGCTAAGGCACTTCCCTTTACCGCCTTTTGGGTGACGTAAACGATATCAAATTCAAACAATAGTACCTGCCACCTAGCGATTCGTCCCGTGAGGGCTGGTTTTTCAAAGATGTATTTCACGGGATCCATTTTGGAAATAAGCCACATGGTATGGCTAAGCATGTACTGCCTAAGCCAATGTGATGCCCATACCAGAGCACAACACGTCCTTTCCAGCATTGAGTAATTCATCTCACATGCGGTAAACTTCTTGCTTAGATAGTAGATGGCTTGCTCCTTTTTCCCAGAATCATCATGCTGACCCAACACGCACCCCATAGACTCGTCCAACACGGTCATGTACAGAAAAATGGGTCTTCCCGTTACTGGTGGCATTAGTACCGGGGGATTCGCGAGACTCTGTTTGATCTTCTCGAAAGCCTCTTGGCAGTCACTGTTTCATAGGACCGCTTGGTTCTTACGTAACAGCTTAAAAATGGGTTCACAGGTAGGGGTGAGCTGCGAGATAAATCTCGCGATATAATTCAACCTGCCTAAAAATCCCCGAACCTGCTTCTCCGTGCGTGGTTCCGGCATTTCAAGGATGGCCTTTACTTTCTCGGGATCTATATTTATCCCTTTTTGACTCACAATAAATCCTAGCAGCTTCCTCGACTTCACCCCAAAAGTGCATTTGGTTGGGTTCAGTTTTAATTGGTATTTCCGCAATCTTCCAAACAGCTTACGCAGATTGACGAGGTGTTCGTCCTCAGTCCGAGACTTGGCAATCATGTCATCTACGTAGACCTTTATTTCCTTATGCATCATGTCATGGAACAACGCCACCATGGCACGTTGATAGGTTGCCCCAGCGTTTTTCAACCCGAAGGCCATCACTTTATAACAGAATGTCCCCCATAGGGTAACGAAAGTGGTCTTCTCTACATCTTCGGGTGCCATCTTTATTTGATTATACCCCAAGAAACCATCCATAAATGAGAAAAAGGCGAATTTGGCTATATTATCTACCAATATGTCAATGTGTGGCAGGGGAAAATTGTCTTTTGGACTAGCCCGGTTCAAGTCCCGGTAGTCTACACACATTTGAACCTTGCCGTCCTTCTTCGGGACTGGGACAATGTTGGCCACCCACTCCGGGTACCGTGCCACAGCTAAGAAACCCGCATCAAACCGCTTCCTTACTTCTTCTTTAATTTTTAAAGACATCTCGGGTTTCATTCTTCGTAACTTTTGCTTAACCGGAGAAGACCCAAGATTCAAAGGCAACTTATGCTGCACAATGTCGGAATCGAGACCGGGTATGTCTTGATATGACCATGCAAAGACATCTTGATACTCTTGAAGAAGGGTTATCAAGCCTTGGCGGATAGGCGCGGCCATACCGGTTCCTACCTTTACTTCTTTCTTTTCCTCCGTGGTTCCCAAGTTTACCAATTCAGCTTCTTCTTGGTGAGGCTTCATTTCACGTTCTTCTTGAGCGACCAACCTCTCCAACTCTGGTGACAGGACGTCCTCTTCCTCTTCCTTGTTTATCGTTTGACTTATATCTCGATCGAAATCGATTGACAAACCCTCGTTGTTAGGTTCCTCAAAGAATCGACCCTCACATCTAAACAAGATAAAGGAAACAAAACATGCAAAATGATATGAGAAAGGGTGGCACTGCAAGAACAGATGAAACAAGATCTCTTTGTTTATTTAATAAGGTAGGTTTCACAAAACAAAAGAGAACGAAAATCTATGTTAGACAAGTGGCCTCAGATATCTTAAGAAGGGGGGTTGAATTAAGATATTCCAAACAATTTCCCCTAATTAAAAATCTATTTCACTTTTTACTCAAGTTATGAATTCCCTTAGTAACAATCTTCTTAAATATTAATTCAAATGAAACAATTTGAATATGAATATAAAGCAATAATAAATAAAGGAGATTAAGGGAAGAGAAAATGCAAACTCAGTTTTATACTGGTTCGGCCACACCCTTGTGCCTACGTCCAGTCCCCAAGCAACCCGCTTGAGAGTTCCACTATCTTGTAAATCCCTTTTACAAGTTCTAAACACACAAGGACAATCCTTCCTTTGTGTTTAGAGATCCTTTACAACAAGAGACTCACAGTCTCTTAATCCCTTAGAGAATGAGAAGAAGAAAAAGAACAAATCTCTCTAGAAAGAGATGGATTTTACAGATTGAGCACTCAAATAATTCCTTAATGAATTGCAATTGAATTGGCCAAGGAATTCTTAAGAGGATAAAATGAATTTGCTCTTTGAGAGGATAAACACTTTGTTGTTCTGAAAATCTCTGAGCAATTTCGTGTTTAAGTCACATATATATAGACCATTGATGGTCATTAATAAAGCCTTTGAAAAGTTGTGACTCTTGAAATTATTTTTCTGAAAATCCTTTCTGGTAATCGATTACAGTAATTGTGTAATCGATTACAACTTTTAAAATTTGAATTAAAACGTTTACTAACTGCTGGTAATCGATTACCACAATTGTGTAATCGATTACACAGTCTAAAATTTCAAATTCAAATTTTTGTAGCTGTTATAAAACGTATTTGGCCACTGGTAATCGATTACATCCTCTGGTAATCGATTACCAGAGAGTAAAACCTTTGAGAAACACTTTTTAATTTAAATCACTTGGCCAAACCTTTGCTAATTCAATTAGGAATTCCCTTCCTAATATTCTAGTGATCATCTTGATGTTGTGACTTGTAATCTTCAAGTATTGTCTTGAATTTTAATCTTGAAAAGCCCATTTGCATCAATTGCAACACATCATCATGATCATCATCAAAACATCAAAGCCAATTGCATCTACAATCTATAGGCTCTAATTACATTGAATCAGCGGTATAGACTTCTGACTGGCTTATCACGCGCCAGTTCCCCACTTGGGAATCGGGGTGGCATGGTTGCACAAAACTTGGTGGGTTTTGAGGGAACTCCTCTTCTATTGCGGCCACCTCCTCCTCGGACACCATTCCAGCGCTGGTGAAACACTGGCTAATACGGCCGGGCCATACCCTATCCGCCCAAAATCTTGAGGGCACATACCTCCTCCCCGGCATCCCGGGTTCATACCCTAATCCATACTTGTATGGATTTCCTTTGATATCGACCACGTCGGCATTCCCGAGGCAGTCTTTGCCTACACCCATTCCGGGCTCGAATCCGTTCCTGAGCATAACACGTGCCACCATTATGGCCGCGTTGGAGAGAGAAGGTAGCGACGGACTTGGTTCCACAGAGGCGCAGCTCACAACCTCAAAGGATTGGAAAGCCGTTTCCAACGATTCTTCCGCTGCTTCTACGTACGGTGCGGAGGAAGGGTAGCTCACTAACATGTCCTCTTCACCCGACACTATCACTAAAAGTCCACCCACTGCGAACTTCAATTTCAGGTGAAGCGTTGAAGGGACCACTCCCAGGGCATGAATCCACAGTCTTCCCAAGAGGCAGCTATAGACAGGATTTATATCCATTACTTGAAACACCACATTGCAAGTGTGGGGGCCTATCTGAATGGAAATGTTGATTTCCCCCATTACTTCCCGCCGAGTACCATCAAAGGCTCGCACCACCATCAAGCTCGGCTTTAAATGTGATGCACTAAAAGGAAGCTTTTCCAAAGTGGTATTCGGCATCACATTTAAACTCGATCCATTGTCGATAAGTACCTTTGCGACAACGTGGTCCATACATCTCACCGACACATGTAGAGCCTTGTTGTGTCCTCTCCCCTCAACAGGAATCTCTTCTTCCGCAAACGCGATGTAGTTGTTGGTGGTTATATGATTAACGATGCCTTCGAAACCCTCCACTGAGATATCATGTGCTACATGGGCATCGTTAAGAACCTTCATCAACAGCGCACGATGAGGCTCAGAGTTTATGAGTAGTTCAAGCAAAGAGATCCTTGCTGGAGTTTTATTCAGCTGCTCGACTACCTTGAACTCGCTTTGTTGGATGAGGCGGAGGAACTCATGGGCCTCTTCCAAAGTCACGGTTTTTCCTTGAAGT
The DNA here is from genome assembly GCF_000004515.6 of Glycine max. Taxonomy (NCBI): domain Eukaryota; kingdom Viridiplantae; phylum Streptophyta; class Magnoliopsida; order Fabales; family Fabaceae; genus Glycine; species Glycine max. Next base: position 32,297,877 of record NC_016090.4, read on the forward strand.
CCCTCTTTCTTTTCGACTCCCCTTGCCATGGGAGGATCTACTTCCTTTGAGGGGGTGGCTATGTCTGTGGGCTCTTGGACCATGGGCGCCTTCCCTTTAGAAGGCAATTCCGCCGGGTGAGGGGAAGCGAACACCCGACCACTGCGGGTTACGCCACTGATGCCGGTGATGTTGGTTACCTTAGCTGATAGGGAGTCAACTTCGGTTGCAACTCTTTCGCTAGACGCGGGAGGGGTATACTTCCACGGAACGACCTTATTACTTTGATATGCAAATGGCGTTGGCTTGGGCGCCGCCCGCGGGTATATGGGTGTGGAGCCGGTCCCTTTCCTAGTAAAACATATCACTAGAGCCTTGGGGGTTAGAGGGACCTTCTTCTCTTCCGACTGCATGCAAATTTGTGGTTCTTCCTTCCCTCCTATGAACACTTTAAGCTGCCCGCAATCCATGAGCCGCTGAAGTAATTCTTCCACCCCGGGACAAGTTTCCATGTCATGCGACTCCCCAAGGTGAAACAAACATCCCTCCCTTTCATCTCCACCTCGGGGGACCATGCACGTCGCTTGCAGCGATTGATAGATGAAACGTCTAGAAGTAGTCACATCTCCTAACCTCTTTGTCCGTGGTGGTCCGTCCTCTTTGACGGCGTTCACGCTAGCACCTCCATGACTAGCTAGTGGGTTGGTTTTAACATTTGGGCCTTCTTCCTGAAACGCCAGCCAGCCGGCACTAATCAGATGTTGCACCTTATACTTGAATGGGATGCAGGAGTCAATATTGTGTCCGGGAACTCCACTATGGTACACACACTTGGCACCCGGATCATACCACTTGGGGTAAGGTGGCTAGAGAACCTTCCCGGGTATGGCCACCACCAAATGATTCTCCAATAATGAAGGCCATAACTCAGAATATGCCATGGGAATAGGAGGGAAGTTGTCTTTCGGGTGCTGTGCATACTTATAGGTCGCGCCGGGGGCTGCATTATTAACTGGCCGGGGTGCGGCTAGAGCTGTGCATTGGGCCGGCGCTCTTTCTGCCGCGGGTGGTCCTTTTACTTGAGTCGGGAGGGAATTCCCGGCTCGGATAAAAAAATTTGGGGGATTGGGCTGGTATGAGTTTTGGATATTTTGGGGTGCTTTCATCCATGTTGGGGCGGTGGTGACCGCGTGGGCGTCTCCTTCCTTTTTCCTTGTGCCCACTGCTGGGGCTCTTCTGTTGTTGTTAGGGGCCATATTGGCAGCATATTCAAACTTGCCTTTTCGTAGCCCGGATTCAATCCTTTCTCCGGCGAAGACGAGATCCGCAAAGTTAGCTGGCATGTAGCCTATCAGCTTTTCATCGTAGAACGTGGGTAACGTATCTACCATAATTGTGATCATCTCCCTCTCCGTCATGGGCGGTACGACTTGGGCTGCGAGATCCCTCCATCTCTGGGCATATTCCTTAATGGACTCATGCTCTCGTTTAGTCATACCCAGAAGCTGGTTCCGATCGGGAGCCATGTCCGTATTGTACTGGTACTGCCTAATGAAGGCAGTTGCCAAATCCTTCCATGATCGGATCTGGGAAGCTTCCAGATTGGTATACCATGCTACAGCTGCCCCGGCCAAGCTGTCTTGAAAGAAATGGACCAACAACTTTTCGTCCGCGGAATACGCCCCCATATTCCGCCAATACATCCGGAGATGCCCTTTTGGACATGTCGTCCCCTTGTACTTATCAAAGTCCGGTACTTTGAACTTGGGAGGGATGACGATGTTGGGCACAAGACATAAATCTGCCAAATCCGAGAATGGGTAATTGCCGAGGCCCTCGACTGCTCTCAACCTCTCTTCAAGCGCCTCTATCTTTTCCTTATCTTCCGCAAAGGGAACAGATTCTTTTACGGGTGTGGGTGAGGCCGGGATATGGCGGACTATGTTCGGTTGGGGTAGTTCATGCGGGGATGGATCTTTGAGGTGGAGTAGGGGGCCAAGATGGGTATCTCTTTCCCCATCATCTTGCCCGGGATAGTCTTCATAAGGTGGGAGTTGCCCCTCAAAAGTAGGGGCTTGGCTTAAATCTTCCGGGGTGGCACGGGGGTGAAGTCCGGAGGCAGGCCATAAGGATAAGCTTGCGGACTATACCTTCGACCGAACACGGACGTGTTTCTATCTAGGCCCGGATTCAAGGCGGGCTGCAGCACCGGCTCCGCTTCCCTAACTGTACTGGAGGCGGTTGCGGTGGCTTTATCCTCTATGGTTTTCTGAAGTTTTAACATGACCTCCGAGATGGAAGCCATTTGATCTTTTAAGGCCGATAGATCGGCCTTCATCTGTTCCTGCACACCCTCTTCATTATCCATTTTTCTGGATCGAGTGTTATAGGGGTGCCTTGGTGTTTTCTTAGTTATGATGAAATTCCTAAAGAAATAAACAACGGTGAGTATGCCACCAAAACATGAGTATGCAAATGGATGATCGGAACACTTGGATCCACCCCAAGATTTTTTAGATAACGTAATGAGTCCAGAACTTCTCATTTTATAAAAAGAACAAAGCTTTCATCTAGCTAAGATTATACAAAGGTGTTACAAAACTACCTAACGATTCCTAATTATATGGGCCATCAAATCTATCATGTGCTGACAGTAATTGATTAGCCCATGAATCTCCTCGGGGGCAGTACACACTTCGGCCATGGCTTTTGCTTTGGCTAACAGACGCGAGAGGTCTTGACTTCCATTCAAGGTCAAGGCGAATCTATCCATCCACATAGTCGCTTCTTGATGCAACGCATCAATCACCCTCCATCTTGCTTCTTTTTCGGCATACACTTGTGCAAAACCCTCCACTAGTTTTTGTTCATGGGCCATGGACTGGGTCAATTCTTCCTTGTATTGCCCTATGATAGCTAGCATGCTTTGCTCTGTGGCTTCCAAGTGTTGAGCCAAACTCCTTTTGGACCTCGCGCAAGCGATTAACTCTTCCTTTAAGATCAGGCCATGCACCTGTGACCGATCTCTCTCCTCTCTTCGGAGCTTGAGCTCATTGTTACTACCCCACAATGCTCCTCGGAATTTCTCTCGGCCATATTCCTCCCTACGGGCCCTTTTGGTTTCTTGTTCAAGGGCTTTTGCAGTGGCCGCGTTTTCCTCTTGTAACTTGGTGCACTCCTTCCGGATGTGTGTAGCAGCTGATTTAAACTTCTCCTTGGCGAGTCTCGCTTTCCCTAGCTCTAACTTTAGAGCTCAGACTTCTTCATCTTCCTCCGGAGCTTCGAAGTTCTCCTCATCGACAACTTTCAATTTGGAGAGCCAACCTAAGCCCCGCGTGTGATTTCTTAGCCATCCATGATAACCTCCAATGACGTCGTTTCGGATGCCCCTAAGCTCCTTGTCTTTCCTCAACGGACTCCTCCACGCCTTGTGGATTCTTTGTATAACCTTGAGACCTTGCGCGCCTAGATCCCTCACAAGGAAAGGCGAGAGACTTTCTTCGGTTGGCGCTCCCCTCATGGGATATCCTAGCTGTCTTATGGCGAGTGCGGGATTGTAATTAATACAACCCCTAGTCCCTATCAGTGGCACATTAGGATAGTCCCCACACGAGAAAAGAACTCCTTCCTTGCCTTCCTTCCAACGAGGAAACCAATTGATCGTGCTGCCCCCTATCCCAGCCAAATGTTGGTCCCAAACGACTCTTCCTTTTTCAGCGCATGAGCGATAGCTTTGAAGCGGACACGGGTGTCTCGTGTCTTGTCGGAATAGGTGTGAAGTCAACCATACGCAGAGAGCGGGTAAACAACAAACAACCCGTGCACTGTTTTTCTCGCACCTCCGGTCAAAGGTGTCGAACAAATCTGCCAAGATAGCCACCACTGGACTTTCCTTGCTATGGTGATATGCGAGGAAAGCATCAATGGCGGCTAAGTCTACTAAGCCGTCAATGTTCGGAAAGAGGACAACCCCAAAAATCAGCAAAGCTAAAACATCTGCAAACGGGCCCCATTTCTCTTGGCTCGCCATATCCCTTGCCTTGTCTTCCAAGTACTTCCGAGGCAAGCCCACTATGCCATTCCGAGTTTGTTTCGTGCGATCCAATTCCTTCACTGAATCTCCAATCACAGCCGCAACCTTGCTCAAGGAAGGAAGAAAGCCGGAGAAAAGATACAGTTTTCTCCCTCCGAGAGGGCATCCTAATATCTCTTCAAACTCCTCAATAGTTGGCACCATTTGGAAGTCCCCAAACGTGAAACACCTCAACGGCTGGTCGTAGTATTGGGCGAGGGATACGACGGCTTCCGTAAATACCTCCGCTACGGTCAAATCCAGAATCTTCCCGTAAACTTTGCGGAAGACTTGCCTTTGGAGGGGTCCCATCAATCGTCCCAATTCCTTGAGGCTAGTGACATCTAGACCTTTAACCTTGACTTGATAAAACCTTTTGCCGTTTTGATTTGTCCCCATCATTTTACCTAAAAAAGGGGTGGATCAAGACTCTGACATGAATGATGCAATGCGTATGCATGAAACGGAAAGAAAACAACATGAAGGGGTAATCCACACATACGAGACCGCAGAGATCCAATTTTAATGCTACGTTTTGGGCATGACAGTGCCTCAACATAGCATTAAAAAGGTTACGTATTACTCCAAAGAAAACAAACATCACTAGCAAAATTATAAACTAGTGCTATTTACCAAAAATGTATGAGAACGAATGGCACGGAGCGTGTTTGCTCTTTGCCCCTATTTGGGAACCTAGGACAATATCTAGGGGTCCTTAATAACTACTCCCCAACAATTCATAACTCACATGGCTGTTTTCTAGAGGTATCATCACTCAAGATAATAATGGTGTGGTGGTATGGAATACCAGCGACAACACATTATAAAGAGAGAAAGCTCTAGATGAGGTTTCACTATTATCAAGCAAGTCGGAGACCTAGCATGATGATAGATTCAGCTCCACTCCTTAAATTCCCATGAACCCGGGTGTAGGGCCCCTTTTTTACTCAAACCCGTGGGTGCTTAGAATGCAGTGTAAAGAATGCGAAATCGAAAACAATTTATTTACATTTTACACAATTCATCAAATGCACACACGAAGTTTCACAATTCCGCAATTCCTAAAATAGGCCTAACTCACAAAAAGGTCCCCAGTGGAGTCGCCAACTGTCGCAACGTGCCTTTCGCGGGTGAGCGAGGGCGGGGCTCACGAGTGCGCTTTCCAAAGGAGGAAAGATGCGCGGAGTCGCCACCAACGTTTATTTGTGGAAAACGTCGGGAAAACCGAAGGAAACCGGTCAAAATGAAAATTCTAAGTTCGGGAGTTGTATTTACGCTTGAGGAAGGTATTAGCACCTCTTACGTTTGTCTCGAAGGACAACAGCCTATTTTTTAGAATTGTGGAATTGTGTTATCTTAACTTTATTTCTTTTTTATTTTTTGAGGTCGACAAAAGCGGGGCTTTTGCTCCTACGTACCCTCCTTTGGAGAGGAAATCAGACCTACGTAGTTCTTCCTTATGCGTGAATCAAGTGATTCTTTTTACTTGAAAGGTAATCATTTTAAGGTGTTGGACCTTAAAAATGATCATTTTTACTTAGTGAGAAACTGAAATGATAAACTTTCAAAAAAAACCTATTTTTGTGGACGAGCTTGACTAGGCGAGTTTGATTTTAGCCTTAGTTTCACTTTAGTTATTTAGTCAATTCATTTAAGAATGAGAAATCCCAAAGAGAAAACGTCCAATTGATTTTTCGCTTTATTTTACTAAAATGTATTTTTTTATTATTATATTATTATTTTACCTCTTTTTTATTTCCAACGTGGTTACGGCACGACCGAACGGTCGAAATTCATTTTAACCAAGATTAACGGATGATACAATTTAAATGATCGGTGGAAATTTATTTTATTTTTAGATTAAGCGAGAAATGACTTAAATAAATGGCTTAAGCACATCAAAAGGGGGTATAAAAAGTAAATGAAAACGAGAATGAAAATACATGAAACAAAATGTGGACCACCACGGGTTCATATAATGAATTGAAAAGCTTAGTTTGAGGTACTTACCCGTTGAAGACTGAAGAAAACCAAGAACGAACGATGAATCTTGAAGAACGGTCGAGAATCTTCGCGTAATTACTCACAGAAACGTTACGGAAACGTTACGGAAGCGCCTCGGCTTGGATTTTCATCACGGAAACAATTTTCCTAAGCAAATTCAAAAGAGAGAGAAGTGCCTAAGGGGCTGAACCCTTTTCTTCCTCACTTCCTCCCCTATTTATAGCAAAATAGGGGAGATGCTTGCCACCCAGCTCGCCCAGGCGAGCCAGGTTGCTTCCTCCAGAAGCAACAGCCTTCTGGAGGAAGCTTCTGGAAGGCCCAAGTGGGCTTGATTGCTATTTACACCCCCCTTTTTACTAAATGCACCCCCCTTTCTATTTTTTTGTAATTCTTTTTCCGTAACGTTACGAAACTTTACGAATTTCGTAACGACACTTATTTTCCTTCCGTAAGGTTACGAATCCTTACGGACTATGTATTTACTCCTTTTTTACCTTTTGAAAAAGTCACGGAAACTTACGGATTGCGCAAAAACACCTCTTTTCGACTTCGGCCACATTACGGAATCTCACGGATCGCGCAAGCCCGCTTCCTTTTGATTTCTGAAACGTCTCGGGACTTCATTCATTGCATGTTATCAAGTAATAATCCCCGGACGAAATTAGGGTATGACAGCTATGCATGGATCGATTGCCAACCATCAACAATGTACAGAGAATGTTTTTGTGGTGCTGCAAGATCATACCTATTTGGGCCGAGTGCTTCTCTTCGTTGGGAATCAATTTTGTTATTCATCAAGTACCTCTCCAAAATTTTTGACAACATTTCTTTTTGCTCGACAATGATGAATTATATCAAAATCACAAGTAGTGTGAATAAAAACATAGTCATAGAGCACGCACGGACTTCCAACTGTGATGCCTATCAAACCTAAAAATTATACAAATCAAATTAGCACTAAGACAAGTGTCTTATAGTGCATCCATCTTCCCTAACTCGAGGCAAATACATAAAGCCAACACCCACCAAAAGAAAATGAATCTTAACCTATAAAATATAAATATGTATATGAAAAGATACAAAATCTGGATGGTATAGATAGACTCAACTACCCCCAAAGCCTAAACAAAACTCACCAAAGATGTTCCGGGTTGATTTGCCATTGCTGAAATGAAATAGCAAAGTCAGTCTAGTAAGCCTTCAACCAAGACCACATGGAGAACAAGATCTTTTGCCATAATTTTTCTAAATCTAGCTGTTGTCCCTTAAAGATTACACTGTTTCTCTATTGTCAAATTTCCAGACTATAGAACACCATCTAACATACCACCATAAATTAGATTTATCGCCTTGGAATCCATGAAAGTTTCTCCAAAAGTGCTTTTTAGCTGAATTAGGAAGAATCGAACTAAGGCCAAACAAATTATACCATTTCCACCATATATGTTGGGCAATTTTACAGGAAAAGAGCATGTGTGATAAGACTTCTTTAGACTCATTGCACAAAACACAATTAAGATTCTCTTTGAAGTTGAATGTGTCTTTCATGGAGGTTATCCTTTGTAGCTACTAATCATAAAATACACACCATAACATAAAAGATACCTTTTTTGGAATTTTAATTTTCCACAAATATTTGAAGATATCAATATCATGAGTGTCATCTCCAATATTCCACTCAATTATGTCATCAAACCAATTATCACGCTCAAGCCTACACACTAATTTCAAATCCCTCCACCATAAGGATTCGTGTGATCTCACCCCTTATTCCCTAATCCCTTGCCAATTCCTATATTTTGAATTAAGCACCCTCTCCCATAACTCTCTTCCATGATGAAACATATTCCACCTCCATTTAGCAAGTAGTGCACTATCAAACCAAGAAATATCTTTTATCCCTAATCCTCCATGCTCTTTTGGTGAACAAATTTTCTCCCAACTAACTCAAGATATTTTCTCCCTCCCTTCCTCACAACCCCACAAAAATCTTCTTTGTAATCTAGCTAATGTCCTAGCTACTCTTTCCAGAATTTTAAAAAATGACTAAAAGAATAAGGGTAGAGAGGTAAGTACCGAATTAATCAACGTGATTCTTTCGGCAAATGAAAGATGTTTATGTTTCCAAGATGCAAGCTTTTTCTTGAATTTGACAATGATAGGTTCCCATGTTTCAATTCTCCCTAGATTGACCCCAATAGGAATCCCTAGATACACAAATGGAAATGTCAAGATTCTACAATTTAGATATCTTGGAAATCTCTTAATAGTTTCTCTCCCACCACTAATGCCACCAAATCTACTCATATGAACATTCACTTTCAACTTGGACACTAGCTCAAAACATCTCAACATACTCTTTACCACCACCACATTTTCCATCGTTAAATCTCCCACAAAGATTGTTTCATCCGTATATTGTAGTAAGTTTACCTCCACCCCCTTACTCCCCACTTTGAACCCTGAAAAAAGATTTTTAACTTGAGCTTCCCTCATTAAACCACTTAATCCTTCCGCTACAATTGTGAATAAAAAAGGTCATGGTGGATATCCTTGTCTTAATCCTCTTTGCAACATGAATTCCTTACTTGGACTTTCCTTAATTAGAATGGAAACCGAAGTAGATGTAAGACATCCCCTTATCCACTTAAATGACTTAATCCATTTTTCATGAATCTTCTCAACATGTAGAAAATGAAATTCCGACACACCGAATCATATGCCTTTTCGAAATCAACTTTAAGAATCATAGATTTTTTTCTTATTTCTTCTTGCCTCATCCACCACCTCATTTGCTATTAAGGCACTATGCAATAGGTTCCTTCCTCATAAAAAAGCACTTTGTCTCCCGCCTATCACATAATGAAGAAATTTTTGTAATCTCTTTGCAAAATATTTTCCACCATCTTATACATGCAACCTACTAATGAAATAGGTCTATAATCCCCCCCCCCCCACCCTTGTGGATCATCTATCTTTGGAATAAGAGTTATAAAAGATGCATTGGTACCTCTAGAGAAAGTCCCTGAAAAGTGAAAATCTTGTAGGAAATTAATCACATCATCCTTTAATATATCCCAACACTCCTTTATGAATTTAAAATTGAATCCATCGAGCCTCAGACTTTTTGAGTTTCCACATTCCCATATTGCCTCCTTTATTTCTTCTTCCCTAAAGCCTCTAATCAACATATTGTTGTCCTCCCTTTAGATTTGCTTGAATGCCACCCCATCCAATTGTGACCTCTCCCAATGATCTTCACTAAATCTATCTTTGAAAATTTTCCTTGGTTCTTTGACCACACTATGCTCCTCCACCCATGATTTGTCCACTTCAATACCTCTAATCATATTCTTTCTTCTTCTCCAATTGACCACAATGTGGAAGAACTTTGAATTACAATTACTTTCTTTAATCCATTTGACTCTTGACTTTTGTTTGAAAAGTGATTCTCTATACATTACATTTCTCCAAAATTCCTCTTGCATCCATTTCCTAGCTTCTACTTCCTCCAAAGACAAAACCAAGCTATCTTCCTTTTTATCCAGCTTATTCATCGCTTTCTCAATTCTATCAATATTATTGTGGATATTGCCAAAATGAATTCTATTCCATTCCATTAAGCTAGACTCCAAACCCTTCAATTTTTCTTTGAGAATATAGACTCCTCTACTATGCACCTCAAAACTATTCCACGTCTTATTCACAAAACCCACAAACCTTTTATCTTCAAGCCAAAAATCAAGTGGCCTAAAAGGTTTAGGCCCCCAATCCAAAGAACAATCTTTCAATATAATTGGACAATGATTCAATGTGTTTCTATCCAATATATATTTAAAGCTCTCATTCCAAGTATCAAACCATTCTCTAGATACCATAAATCCATCAAGTTGACTTCTTGCCCTCCCATTCAGATGAAACCAAGTAAACTTCTTTCCAATCAAAGGGATATCCTCCACTTCCACATCATGAAAAAATTGGTTGAATTCCTTCCTTTTGCCACTTCCATGTTCTACCCACGATTCCACTTGCCTCTCACATGGTCTTCTAACACAATTAAATTCTCCTATAATGCACCATATGGACCAATCACTAGCCTCCTTCTTAGCTTTCAACTCTTCCCAAAGTCATCTCTTTGAATCCAAGTCTTAGGGAGAATAAATGTTGATGAAAGTATCATTATATCATCCTTTTCTCCAAATGCCCTTCAAGCCAATAAATCCATTACCTTGAAAAGAGTTTGTCAAATCAAAATAATCTTTGAACCATAGACAAAGCAATTCCCCCGTTGAATTTATTGTTGGCTGCACAACCCATTGAACCTCACAATCTCCCCAAATTGCCTTACACAACTCATGCTTCATGACTTCTTTTCTTGTTTCTTGATTGCAAATTAGTTGTATCTCCTCCTTGACTACTATTTTATTGATGAATTTCCACTTCACCCCCTTCCCAACCCCCTTACCTTATATGAAAGAAGTTCATTTAATAACCCTTTTGAAATTCTTTGTTTGCAATTACAACTTCCAACTTGTCTCTCTCTTCCAAAATCACCATTCTTTCCATAACTTCATTTCCCTTCATTGGCATCCTCATCTTCTACTCGAAATTAAGCACTCTCCTAGCTACAGTCTGCACGTCTATTAGTCTTATCACCTTATTGCCAAAAACTTTGTACTTGTGGCTTGGCTCAATGGTAAAGGTCTAGTTCCCATTTTTTGAACAAGACTTGTTACCTAAGTTTAAGTGGCCCGAAGAATTTTCTTTTTGTGTAATTGTAGCTTATTGGGGTTGTGTTACTACGTTGGGCTGTCCCTCCAACTTCTATCCCATATCATAATTCTTGCATACCCCTCCACTCTCATTTGGCCTAATGTTCTCCTCAAAATTGACCTGTATTGCCAAGCCATCTTCCACACTTTGAAATCGTGTAAGAGCCACATAAGTTCCATTACTAGGCCCAAATTGTTCACGAACCATATTGGCATTGACCTAATGACCTTTTTCTTCACTTTTTACCTGTAAGACCTCCAACCCTACCTGCTTCATGCTTATCTCCTTACTCTTTGCAACCTCCTCACCTTTATTTTGAATTTCAAAATCCTCTGCTTTGTCCTTTTCACATGTTTTACCACTTTCGTGAATGAATCCTTGTTGAGTAGCCTCCAAATCATTTTCTACCAACTTAATATCTCCTTTTGTCTTGTCTTTTGCCAATCTTGTACCTTGATTGTGACAACTTTCCATAATAGAGTCTCGCATAACCTCTATGAATAGGTGATCAAAACCCTATACTGTTTGTTCTTCGCCTCACCGGTAATACCTAGCTTCCCCTTTTTTCGACCATCTCCTTCAATGGCCTTAAGATCTTTGACAACCATCCTGTTTAAATCTCCTTCACCCTCGTCCTATACAGATACCACTTCCACTTCCATTCCCATATCACTCACCATAGAATTTTCCTCTTGTAATGGTACCTAGTACTTCCAGCTGCAACCATTACACTTCCTTGGTTGTGTCACCATCTCCTCATAAATTCTCGCCTAATAAATACTTCCATCTACCCTCACTTTGCGATTCTATTATATAAATTATGGACATGAAGTTCAAATGAGAACTCGAGCATACTCTAGATTTGACATTTGTTTCATTTCTTCTATGAGCTTCACCACCACAACAACCCCATTTATCAACATAGAACTGTATTTCCTTCGTCCACATAATCAGAGGCACCCCCAAACACCTTACCCACGTCAGCTAGTCCCTGGCACCAAGTTAGGTCTCCATTTTTCTATTGATTGAAAAATGGACCAAAGGTCTCTTTATTCTTATTTGTTGTTCACATATGCAAATTGCCCATAAAGACCTTTGATGACTACAAAGTCATCTTTGAGGTGCTTCAGCTTTATCTCCCCCCCCCCAACAAAACATTCCTCATCTAGTTTATCAGAATTAGACATGTCTTTCAACGTACCCACCTAACACCCCTCCAGCCATTCCCGATGCTTTGAATTTGTGGTGATGATGTTGAGACCTTTCCACACCTCTTGTTGTAGAGTATGGGTTGTTTTCTGTTTCAACTACTACTTTTGACGTCGTGGCTTTTCTCCCTTGGTTCCTCCCATCTTCAAAGGTTTGTGAAATATGGTTTCTCCTTGCATATTATTTGTTGTCTTGTTCCTTTCTTTATGGCTTGGATTGTCTGACTTCATGTTTCTTTTGTTTTGTTGAATCACTTGCTCATTTTCTGCATTACATCTTTGTCCTCCTTTCTCCCTAGCATCTTCAAATGCATCCTATTTTCTGTATTTTGGCAAATTTACATGCTTTTTGATATTTCCAATCAAAATGTTACCAACCTGTTTTTCCATCTTCAACACATTCACATTCTCCACATATTTGAATCAAACAAAACCAAATCAATGTTCCCACGTGTTCCTCCTCCACAAAATAACCAAGTCACAAACTTTCCCCCAATGTTGGAAAATCCTCCACAGATTAGATATAGTGAACTCTTCTGGGAATCTTGAGAAAAAAAAAGTAGTAACATCAAGATGCCCCTTTCTCCTTCTTTACTTATGTTGACCATTCACACCATTGTTTCCCCACCACAAGTAGTTTCTTTGTTTCCTCATTTTGTTCATGTCCTCTTTCAACAATGTGGTGGCGATGTTAATTAGAGCCTCCGCATGGAAAAGCAATCACTATTGAAGTGGCAGTGTGGTTTCCTCGAGTGATTTGTTGGCTTGGAGTTTGATTTTTTTACAACATGAGGTTTTGTTTGGTTCTTCGAAATTAATTGAGATGTGGAAGAACATTTGGTGTGCGAAGGTGTGGAATGTGTGAACTTGTAGAAACAAATGCATATTCAAGGGAGACAACTTTGATTATCAAAGATTGATGGATGATATCCTATTTGTTGTTTGGTCCTAGATAAAGGGGTATTCTCCTCATGTTTTGTTTTCATATGTGCAATGGATAACATAACTAACCTAACACATGCTTATTGAACGAGTCATAATGCTTTATATTGTCATCACAATTGCAAGCTTTTATTTGTTAATATTTTGGTGGAGTGTACACAATTTGGTGTGGTGTGCAAATGGAACTTATGTGTTGGAAATATTTGTTGGTGTAGGAAAATATAGAATGCTCTCTGAGTTGTTGTATCACCTGATTGGATGAGATGATATAATCTCTAAGAATGATTGTTTATACCTTGCTGAACTAGGTACACTGGAGGGGTACCTTGTATCCTCTCCTTGTAAACTTCCTTTTTTTTTTATTAATATTAAGGATAAATAATCAAATTCATTTATAAAAATGTGATGAGCTAATAAATTGATTCTTAAACAATAAAAAAATTTAAATTTAGTTTGTAAATATATAAAAAGTGTGATAAATTATTTCTCATGGTAAATTTATCATTACATCACATTTTTAAAAATGAAATTTAATTATTTATTCTTAAAATTAATTACTCGTTTCTAATAATTTTTCTTCTATCCACTCAATTTTTTTTCTCTTGCTAGAAACCAAGAAAGGAAATCGGAGGATCAATCGGAAAAGGGGATTAACTTGCAATTTTTAAACGTGGACCGTACCACGTAGAACATCTAGCCCGTTAATCATCTTAATGCTATATTTGAGGGTGATGATTACGCATCACAGGTGCGCCGCATTTCGGAAACTTCATCGTATTCTCTCCAAAAAAGAAGCGGGAAAATTCACCCAAAACACAACACCCTCAAAAATGGCAAAATCCAAAACACTCTTCGGTCTTCTCTTCACTTCCAGTACTTCCCGCTCCTCTTTCTCCCTTTCTCTCTCTCTCTAGACCTGGTCGCATCGCAGATTCGCAAGCACACACACTTCAGATCCGAATCTCGATCCATGGCAGAGTCCGAATTCGAACCAAACCGAGTCCATGACCTCGAAGAGAAATCGTGGCACCTCCTCGCGCTCCTCTTCCGAATCGGCCACGCCGTTTACCCGCAACGCCTCGCCGCGCAGTGCCGTTTGTTCGCCGCCTCGCCTGACTTCGTCTGCTACGTCAGCACTCTCCCCGGCTCGCCGCTCTCCGTCACCGACAACGGGCTCGTCACGCCCTCCGTCAGCGCCGTCTTCGCCCTCGGAAGCTTCTTCTCCCTCCGCTTCTCGCCGCCGCAGACGCACCGTTTCAGGAAACGCAAGTTGCTTTTCGATTCCGCCGAAGGTTCGTTTTTCTTTTTCTTTTTCTTCAATTTTAATTCTGATTTTTTTTATTTTTAATTTCGTGGTTGATTTGATTTGATTTTGGTGAAAGCAGATGGAAGAGAGCGCAAGAGGTTAGCGATTCGTCATGGACTTCGAGAATTTTCGTTCCAGGTAGTCAGAAGCCAAAAATTCTATAAGTTAGCAGTAAAACTAGAAATTTATTTATCTGATACAAGAGCTACTTAGAGTTGTTTGAACTCAAAAATCAATTTTGAACCTAAAATCAATTCTTCAATATGGAATCAAGCATGTTAATATTTACTTATAATCAAGGTAGCTGGTACTTTAACATTATTTTAGATGATCCGACATGAATTCAAAAACTTTACTTTTTTGCTTATTGATACTTATAGAACGCGGAATCATACTTTTATTTGGCTTTCTTTCCCATGTATAAAGGAAAACTTTTGTTTGGCTAGTGTGCGTGCCTTTGTATGTGACGGCGACAGTAGCTTGATTATGCATGAATTTCTTTTTTCTTGCATTTAGGATGCGTTATTATATAGTCTAGTGAAAGGAATAGAAATATAACCGTTTAGATTGGAGTGACCATGATTATTATTCGTAAATGTCAATTTCTGAGGGTATAAGGTTGCATTTCGTTTCATCTTAGGCATGTACTGGCAGTTTGTTTGAATGATAAAATAATTTAATGCATAGTGAATCACAATGATGTTTAGCCATACCTGTGTTAATGAACTTCATGAAACTTGGTGCCACCATGTACTGGCAGTTTGTTTGAATGATTTAATAATTTAATGCATAGTCGAATATAATTGATTTTGTTTCTATAGCTAGTGTGTAGCTGTGATATTCGACAGTGGCACGCACTTCATTGAGAATGATTTGCATTTAGGGTGCATTACAGTCAGGTGGAACAGAAAGCTATAGAAATAAAATCAATTTTATTCAGCTTTTTATTATTAATATATAAATAAAGTAGTAAATATCATTTCTGAGTGCATAGTTTGGTTGCCTTTCATTTGAGTTTCTTCTAAGAAAAAAAATCAATTAAAAATCTGATTAAATTATGTGATAATCAGATTTATTATTTTTATTTTAAGAAAAAAACTAAAATGATGTTAGTTTTAGCCCTTTTCTTGTGAGTTATAATAAGTAACGTATGAAATAAAGCTACATTATAAAGCGTTTTTGTTTTTTCAAAGCTTAAACAAATGCATCTTTAATCAACCAACCTTATAGAGTGACATATATCTTTTATTTAGCCATCATTGTGTTTCGTGCTGAATATGGTGCTAAGCTTTGGGAATTTTATTTGGCGTGCAGAGTTTTGCTGATGCTGCAGAGGCTCTGATGAGAAGCAATTTCCCTGTAATAAAATTTGAATCACAGAATATAGGTAGTGGAAATTTTGTATTCCTCTTGCGTATTGATAAAAATGAAGAGTGTTCTGGTTGTCCAATGTCAAATTTTGAACATCGGGGAGCCAATAATGATGCCAGCACAACCATGTCTAATGGAGAGGTTTCTAAATCTATTATCGAAGTGCTGACCAAAAAAATATCCATTATCAAAACAAGTTACTTGAACTGTCCGAAGCTAGTGGACAAAAATAGATTCATGGAATGCAATCTCTTTGTTGTGGATCCCCCATGCAAAGAGGGAATAGTTAACAACCTTGGAATTGGGAAGAAAATAGATTATTTTGACACATTTACGCATGACTGTGCTGAACAAAACAGTATTCATCATGTGGATGAAGATGGTATTGGTAAAAGTAATACTTGCAAAGATCAACCAAGAGAACCAAATGAAGATGATGAGGTGGAAAGTGGTTCAAAGAAAGGGCTGATTGATTCTGGCACAAATAGAGTCAAGGAAGATGTTGCTCAGAGGGTCAATGCTGCACTATGTGGAGAAGCATTGACTAATGGTTTGGAACAAAAGAACCATGTCCATGCAATGAATTTGGAAAAGGAGAGTGAGAGAAACACAGGGACTAAGTCTACTAATAAAATATCAAATTCCTCTTCAACTCCTAAGCGACCTTTGAAATCTTCTAGCATATTAAAGGGAGGACAGAAGAATGATCTCCACCCCAAGTCACAAATTCTTAAAGAGTCATTAGTCAGTAATAAATTTGGTAATGTTCCAAAAAATGTTGATCAACGTAAAAATGAACAGAATCTTACAGCAAGGAAGCAAAATCATAAAGAGAACATGGCTGGAAATATTGCCACTACTACTAAGGTGAGCAGCTTACACTAAGCTGTAGTTCGAAATAGCCTGTGCTTTGAGAAGATGTTTTTTTAGATCATTTTGACTGTTTGATTAAGAGGCATAACTTATGTTCACTTTATCCATTTTGGTTATTTTGTTGAATCAGGTGGAGAAAAGAGCATATCCATCATTTGAAGCTTTTACAATAGAGGAAGAAGAAGGTTCAGGTATTTGGATTCTTTCTTTCTCCTCAACTTCCTTCTTGATGAAATAAATATTTAAATTGCATTGACATTTCTTATTTTTTTTCATATAGGTGGTTATGGCACCGTTTACCGTGCTCAAAGAACTACTGATGGAAAACGGGTTGCAATAAAATGTAAATGACACCTATCTTTTATATTAATTCTGTGCTGTGTGTTTAGTGTTATAATTAAGAAAAGGAAAATGGGTAGTGTCCATTATTTGCACAAAATTAGAAAGTGAAGCTACTTATTTGTCTTCAAAAATTCAGTTCTTCTTGTGTTCAGTTTCACACTTACAGTAGAAACTGGAAGCAATTCTTTGTATGTAATCATGTTGATATTACTAATATTAATTTACTTTATGATTGGCGTAATGGCTTTTAAGAAATTTTGATATTGATGCTCCAATATATATACATGTGATTTTACAGGTCCTCATACTAATGCTCATAAAAACCATGTAAATAATGAACGGAGTATGCTCGAGCGTTTTGGGTAAGTATAAGACATAATGGTACAATATTTGTTATATTTAAGCTGCAATGCATTCTGTTATTTGTTAATATTTTTTTCTCATGTGACAGTGGTAAAAACTATATAATAAGGTATGAGGGCTCTTTTAAAAATGGCAACAGCGACTGCTTTGTTTTAGAACATGTTCACCATGATAGACCTGAGGTAATTGCTGAAGCTGTCTATAATTTATATTTTCTTCATCAGAAAAACAATATCAGTTTCTGTTTCTACATATAATTTTTTTTCCAATTTAATCAATGAATCAAATTCAGGAGATGAATTCCCCTTTTATAGCCTTTACCAAAGTTAAACTGGTTAGCTCTTGAGAAGAACCCTGACATTCTCTGAAATTCCTCTTTAGTAGAGCTAATTTTACTTCTTGATCTTTAGGTTCTGGAAAAGATATGCAAGAAATGGATTTCTTTTTCAATGTTTCTTATTTTAATTTAATTTGGCTCATGAGAGTACTCTGACCTGCTCTACATTCATGTTTAATGGAGATAATTTTCCCTTCTCAATTTGTAGGTTTTGAAAAAAGAAATTGATATAGTTCAGCTTCAATGGTACGGGTATTGCATGTTCAGGGCCCTTTATTGCTTGCACAAAGAGGTATTTCCCCCCTTGCATGATCAGAGTCTCATGTGACTGACTAAAAAGACAACAAGTACAATTGTTTTGAGTAATTTGAATTCTATTGTAGGGAGTTGTTCACAGAGACATTAAACCTGGAAACTTCCTTTTCTCTCGAAAGCTAAGCAAAGGCTATCTTATTGATTTTAACCTTGCCATGGTTAGATTGCCTCACTTTCTTCTTCTTATCAAGAGTTTTGACTGATTCTTTTAATATAAATACTGATGAATTTTGATATTTTCTTTCTAGGATTTAAAGCAGAAGCACAACATCGGAAGTAAGATTTCTTTTCACTTATCCGTTGCTTATTCTTTTGAGAAATAGAAAAACTGGCTGAATATTTGGTTTTCTTATGACACTTGTAATTTTCATAAAATAAGACATGGTGCCTCTTTGGTAACTTGGTTAACTAATTTCAAGATTGAAGACAACACACTCTTAGAACAAAACAACATTTTTCTTGCTTCTAAGATTCTACCTGAATTATATTTATTTCTCTCAAATATTCCTTAGTTAAGTTTTACTGTCAAATGATATTCATAATATAATCTGCTTAATTAGTTTAGTCAATTGCACATCTTTTCAGGTAAATCTAAACCAAGCCATGATGCAGCATCCAATATTGTTTCTTTCTCTTCTGGTTCTGCCCCTCTGGTCCGAGACAAGAACCTTGGAGGCAGCAAGTCTTTAACATCCAATAAAAGGGCTTTGGCAGATTATAAGAATTATTCTGAACTTAATAGGCATGTAAAGCAAAAGGATTGTACCGGTCCTCTGAAAAATTGTCCTGATAAGGCTGGTGGGAGTTTTCTTAGAGCACAAGGAACAGATGGCTCTGGTGTAACTTCTGCGAAAGATCCTAGCACTAGGACTGCTTCTGCAGAGAGGCTCAGGGAACCTTTACCTTCCCATGGAAGAAAGGAGCTTATCAGCTTTGTGAATACCATGAAATGTGCAAACAACAGTTCAACAATAGGCCCTTCTTCACAAAGGAAAAGGGTTACTGCTCCCTCAAGCAAGGTAGATGGCAAGATTTTTAATATTACTCCGATGCCTTTGCATTCATCTACTGTTGGTGGGGGATTAATGAGAAGCAAAGGTATGACTCAAATTTTATAACTTCTAAGTTCCTAGGAGTTTTATTGCTACCTTTATCTTATTAACTCTTGGTGTGTTTTCCAGGTGATGGAAAGAAAAAAGAAGGTTCATGTGTTGGAACCAAAGGATTCCGTGCTCCGGAGGTAAGATCTTGCTGTCACTTCTATTCACTTGCATCTTTTTACCCATTTAAAGGCTCAATTTATGCTGATCCAAATAGAGATAGTCTATAATGAATGTTGACATAGAGAGTGCCATTTTTAGGTGCTTGTTGAAAAAGAGAATTAGAAACATTACTATTAGCACCTGGAATGACAATTTTATACTTCTGTGGAAGTTAAAAGTGAAGCAGTTGCCTTCCCTAAACCTAAAACAAATCACTATTCATACTTTGGGATACACTATTTCCTTTAGCCCATGTACGATTTATTGGAATAGTATTCTGAGTTAGCATAAGTTTCAACTGGTTACAATCTAGTTTCCCAGTTGCAGTATAGGTTTCAGTATCCCATATTTACCATTCCGTTTCATTTGTGGTACAAATTGTGGTCTCCTGCTGACTAAAGAAACTTAATTATGAGAATTTTACTTTGAAGGATACCCTTTCACGGTCTGTATGGCCAACTGAGATATCCATGATTTGAATGATTTAATTGTACTAGATAACTAGTCTGAAATATATTTCACCCTATGAGACTATTGGTCTCTTCTACTTTTTCAGAATTTAAATGAAACTATCTTTGGGCAGGTAAAGAGAGGAAATAAACAATGTAAGATCTGATATTTAATTCTTAAGTTTACATAGCGCATTCAAGCTGTAAAGGCTTCATTATAAAAGCTAAATTTATGGTCTATACCTGATGGGACATTTTAAGTTTGTTACCTAGAGAAGCTATTTCACTGTCCAATAATTTAATTTATGGCTTGTTTTTCAGTAGTTTCAATTCAAGGTTCTACCTTTTCTTCAGGTTTTGTTAAGGTCTCAGCATCAGGGACATAAGATTGATATTTGGTCAGCTGGAGTCACTCTACTCTACATGGTGATCGGGAAGACTCCTTTCACTGGCGACCCAGAACAGTAAAAACCACCTGCAAAATTCATTTGTGATGATTTTATTTGTTTCGTTGTTTGTCTGTCCATGCTGACAGTTTTGTTGCAGGAATATAAAAGAAATTGTTAAATTGCGGGGCAGTGAAGAGTTTTGGGAAGTGGCCAAGCTACATGACCGTGAATTATCTTTTCCAGTGGTAATTTCTTTTATTCCTTATTTTTAAAACACTTAATATTGAGAAAAAAATATTAAACTGAAATAATCTTCGAATTAATTAAAATGTTTATTATTCTATTAAGTTTCATGCAAAAATATATTTATAAATGGAATATTCTTTTATCTGTCTTGTTAGAGATTATTGGTTAAACTTCATAAGTCCAGTTGTATAGTGTTTACTAGTAAATAAATTGTCCGTAAATTAATTCTATGATAATGTTTAAAGATGATGGTTGCTTGCACAAACTTTATTTTGGTTTTTAACAGTTGAAATTGTGATTTTAATTCATTAGCTCTGAACTCAACTGAGGTTACTACAAAGAAAAGAAGCTCTTATTTTTTACTAATATAGTAAATGAAGCAAAATGATTAATGATTGTATACTAATCACCTTAGTTAATATTCGTTGAGTTGCAGGAGTTACTTGATGACCGATACTTACAGTCATGGGACTTAGAAGGCTGGTGCAAGATTCACACAAAGAGACCAGAGTTTCTTGAGCAGATCCCGAAATCGCTGTTTGATTTGATAGACAAGTGTCTAACAGTTAACCCAAGAAATAGGCTCAGTGCTGAAGATGTTCTAAGGCATGAATTCTTTGACTCACTGCATGAGTCCCTGAGGAAGCAAAGGATGCTTCATCGACATCGAGCTCTCAGGTCGGATGCAGCAGCTTCCAGAGCAATCTGACATCAGTTTCATCAAGTGCATGTACTTTTGGTAGCAACTGACCACATAAGTAGTTGTTACTGTATATTTTTTGAGGTGAAGGTGGTTAACACATAAGAGGGTTTCCTTACCTGTTAGTGATGGCTTTTTACTGTATATATAACTATATCAGAGAAACCTAGCAGTGTAACTTGTAAGTTGTGTTAAATTTAGAACTTTAACATATTTTTGTATTTATTATTTTATTGCTGTAAAGTGTTTTTCTCATTTATTTTTTTAGGTTCCAACTAATTATGTTTGTTCAAACTTTTTATAATCTTTCATCTTATTTAAAGAATTAAAGCTCAATCCGAGCAATTGCTTCAAAAAGTTTACTTTCATAAATAAGGAAGTTTTGGATCAAAGTAATAAAAGTCGATGAATGATGATAATGTTTAGTAAATATAGCATACTAGAATGTTATTAAACTTGTTTTAAATTTTTAATCGTATCTGATCTATTTGTTGGGAATGTTGACTTATCAAGTTTCAACTACTTATAGCTCAAATTGAAGACTAAAACATGGTTGAGGATCAATTTGTCAAATTGAGTTTAATTATTGTATGAAAAACTAAATTGTATATCCTTTGGTTTTGAAAATCAACTAAAAGGAATAAAAATGTCAAGTAACAGTGACTTCAAACTAAGTGAAATATAAGTCCTAATCTCTAAATTAGAAACATTGAATTTTCGCCTCAAACTTAAACCCTTTTTCTGAATCATTTTGACATGCATCGTGATGGGCACAATTAAAGTTTAAACCATATATAATCCAATTTCAGTTAGCGCAGCTACTATATTAATGGTCTGGAAATGAATGGAAGCGATATTAAATCCTTCGACATCTTTCTACAACACTCCAATATTATTCTATTATACTAGTTTTCTTGCAGAGAATATCAAGAAGCATTAATCTTCCATGAATACCATCAGAGTCATAAAGTATATAATTTATGTATATAACAATCCTCATAAAGAGAATCCACCATCTAAAATATAAGAAAATAATAATCATAATCTATGAGCAACCAGAATAACCAAGTCAATACATGGATATGGGAAAAAGGATTACCATTTCTAACTTTCATTTTAACTTCTGAGGGGTGATAATTACAAACTTGTGCCTGCCATTATTTATATTTTCATGTCAGTAAAAGAATGCATAATCAGCATGAGAATTTATTTATGATTTCGAACCATTTTATATAATAAAACTCTGCATGTGTTCTTTAGATAAATGAGAGATACTACGCATTTTTTTGAATCCAAAATCATGAGGAATTACAGTGTAGAATTCTCTGCAACAAGCAAATAATACAATATGAGAGCAAAGTTTTAAAAACCGACCGGTCAAGACAAATCATTGGTTGAACAAGTACATCTCTAATTGAACCGCATGAGAAATTACAGTGTAGAATTCTCATGGAAACGCAGCTTCTTCTTCATGGATCTATCTCTGAGGCTTTATCTTCTTCAGAATAGCCTCTTAATGGGTTCTTTATTTTGCAAATTTCCTATAGAACAACAAAACAAGTTATTCCTGCTTTAATTTTTCCATCTCTGATTGGAAAATTTGAGAATTTGAGATATTTATCGGTAATGATTTTCTTAAAGATTGTATGTTTATGCCCAAGCTAGCTATTTTCAATATACACTTGAAGAAAATTAATTTCAGACATTGAAGGTCCGTGAAAAAGAAGAATGTAGCTAATTTTGGAATTGTTAATCAGTCAATGAAAGTTATGGGTTGATATTATGATAACATTGAATGCCATCTTTGTACATCTTCATATAGGCATTTACCTGTTAAGTGATATATATGCTATGAAGAATTGCTTGTTAGTTGATGTGTACTTGTTAACGTTATTGTATTTTGCAATTTTGGATATGCTTTGGCACAAGGTTCACATAAAAGACATTTTTTCTTATAGGATTATAATTATGTTTAATTGAGAATGGGATTGGAAGGTTATCTTTCTATTTATAAGCTGTAGCATGGTTGACAATATGAAACTATGGCATTGGCGTGGCAGCTTCACAACTAAAACAATTGCTGCTAAACATCCTGAAATTAACAGGCAATCCCCTTCATGAAATATAATTGAGTACACATTACAAATTAATAAAGAACTTGCATTCATCTGTCAACAAAATACAATATATATATATATATATATATATATATATATATATATATATATATATATATATATATATATATAACAATGGACTAATCATATTACATTTAATCGTTTTATTCAGTCCCTCATATAATTATCACAGTTAAATAATAACGAATCAAAAGGCACAAGAAATAAAATATCAGAAGGAAAAAGGAAAGGTATATTATTTTGACTTGATAAGCCATGCCCGGTTGGATTAGTATCATGCCTTCAACTGGCTACAGTACTGTGTATTATAGGTGTTAAAAAAAGTTGAATTGAAATGAACAATAGTCTGAGATAGTATGATATCTGAACCGAATTGATTTTTTTTTTTTGTACAAACTGAATTGGAAAATGATTTGGGAAAACTGAACTAAGCCAAATTATTTTTAAATTAAATCAAACCATTCCTTTTAACCAAACTAAACCTTTAAAATCGGTTTTAAAAAATAAATTTTCCGTTTCAAATCATAATCATAGCAATTTTCTTACTCTCAAACTTTACACTTAAAGAACGATAGAACCTATTAAAGAACTAATATACTAGTCATAATGTTACTTAAAATATATATATATATATATATATATATATATATATATATATATAATTTGGTATAAAAAATATTTTTTAATTAAAAATTATTGAACAGTGTAATAGTTGATCAATGTTATATTTAAAATAATATAAATGCCTTTATTAATTCTTTAATTAGGTGGAAAAATTATGATTAATTCAAAATAATATATTAAGAGACACTCTAACTAAAGAGTATTACCATATTTGAAATTAATATAACTTCCACCTTAATCTAAGTCATTCATACATGCAAACTCTAATTAATGCCATTCTGTGATGAGGAGTTTAAATACTGGAAGATGCAACATTCGTATGTTACAACGCCATTGGGAAATATGTGTCTTTTATACGAGAATTGTATGAGAGGGTTGGTGTAAATTAAGACACGTTGATAGATATGGTTAGCAACTTCGCACTGGTTTCGGTTCAAGGCATAATGCAGTTATCTGCATGAACGTTAATATGGACGTGTGGCTGGTCAAATATATGCAGGAATGAACGTTAATTATTTGAAGGAAATGCCTGCGTTTTTTTTTAATGTTTATGCCGAATCTGTTTGTGCTTGTTTGCTGTTGGCTTAGCTTTGCATTAAATTTTATTCTGATCGCAGCAAACATACAACACTTTTTATTTGTATTGGTTGATGCAAGTTTGATCACAACTTGTCCTTAGACTTTGCTTTCTTTATAAATTATTTTTCCGTTCAAAAAAAAAAATATCACGATGAATCTTTATTTTAAGGCTTAAATAACTTTTAAATATCTAATAAATATTTAATTTTTGTTTTGAGTTTTTGATAATTTTCTTTGTTATTCTGAATTTTTTATATATTAAAATTTTTATTTTAGATTTCTGTCATCGTAAATGGCATGGCATCATCCTAAAGATTGATATATGTTGGAAAAACTATTAAGATGATATCCCATAATTACTTAATTGATGACAAAAACTTAAAATAAAACTTTTAATACATCATAGAACAATCAAAATTTTTATAAAAAATTTAAAACAAAAATTAGATATATAACAGAAATCTTAAACATATTATTTTAATATATAATGGTTGATGTTAAGAAATTTGTTTGTCATTTAAAAAAAATTACCATGGTGAATCTTTATTTCAATATATAATAAAAATATCCAACTATAATTGCAACATTTCACAATAATGATCCCTTAGTTTCTCACCTATTATTATCAGGTTAAATGATTCATTTGATTCTTATAGTTTTACGATTCATATCTTTTAATTCATATAGTTTAAAAGTGATCTTTTTAGTTCCTATCATTTATATTTTAATTACCTTTTAATCCTTACGACAAAAAATATATAAAAATAATTAGTTACAAATTAGTTATAAATTATAAATTATTTTTTATTATAAATTATCTTGCGATAAATTAATTACAAATTATTTGTTAATATTTTTGTAGTTAATTGTAATTGAGGATATTACTCATATTTTGATGGTAATGATTAAAAGAGAATTAAAATATAAAATATAAAGATTAAAAATATCACTTTCAAACTGTAAGGACTAAAAGAAAATTAAAATACAAATTATAAAGATTAAAAAAATTGTTTTCAAACTACAAGACTAAAATAAAATTAAAATACTAAAATAGAATTAAAGTGTAAATTATAGAGATTAAAAAAATTATTTTTAAATTATAAAGACTAAAATGTACAAACAATAAAATTATAGATAACAAAATGAGTAATTAAATCTTATTTTTATTTGTTTCACAACCTTTTCCATTTTTATATTTTTATTAATATTTATTGAACTTTTTGGCCTATGCAAATGCACGAGACTTTATATATCATATCTAGTTTTTTCAGAAACAAAAAATATGTATCTATTTAGTATATCTATGTCACTTTGTTAGGATGGCACGCCTTGGGAGATAAACGACCTATGTGGTTTGAAAAGTTTTTGAATAAAGGAAGCGAACAAGTTGTTCATATCTTGAGAAGTGTCATCATCAAGATTAATAAATAATGTCTTTGACACTTACGTCATTTGAGCTACATATACATTTACATTTCGATTAATGTCTAATTATGGTTCTCTCACATGCTTATAGATTTAGTTCACTCTTTAGTTAGAGTGTCTCTCATGTCACTTCTGCCTGTGACTTAGGAACCCACAAAAATATGATGAGTCACTATCGACAAGTTATAAAGGGACTTGCACATTCACCCAACCCAAAACAATATTATATAGTAAATTTGCCGAAATTATTCCCACTTAATTAAACCATATTGCGACTTAATTAATAAAGGAATGAGATGAGATATGGTGTCCCACATAAAGCTTGAGAATGAAGTCGTTGGATAAAGATCATCTTCCTACGTGACTTCACTTTTCAAGAAGCTCTTCAAGAAAACATAATCATCATGTTCCTTACATAAAAAAAAAATGTTAGGATCTTTTAAGTTACATGAATAGAAAACTACAGTCAACCCTCCCAAAAGCCTAGCATGATCATGAACTGTCCATTCTCTCGAAGCCATAATTAAGGTGTAGAGAAGTTTTTTCTCTGCCTTCTCCATCTCTCATAAACACACAACTTACTGAGCTTATGGATCCCAAGTCTTTTTGTTGCAAAAATCATATACTCCCTTGTATACAATAAAAATCACAATGAAATGGTCTATTTCTACACACTTACTATAGCTACGTACACATAACTTGACTTAGACATATCCACTTTATACAAACACATACATCGTGGCCTATATGAACTTGTATAGCTTTGCAAGTTAATCATCTTTGGCTTCTCATCTTTTTAATGCTTTTTGTAAACCCTTGTTGAAATGACTTTTTTTAACACATTAACTATGAAAGGCCTTCTTTAAAAACAAACCTAGCTACTTTTTTCAAGGACCACACATTTCCTACATGTTGCCACTCTTCACTAAAGCTAATTAAGCCACGTTGATCTGTCATCTAGACCAAGACAACAACTAGACCTGCTTTCCTAAAGTCATGACATGTAATTACTACTCTTCACCACGCATTCATCAATCCATGTCTACGTATATTATTGCTGGTCAACAAGTTAGGTCATAAATGAGTAATATAACATCATACTAGTATTAAATTAGAGATCGGCGAATAGCGTGGACATATGCATTGTCTGTGTGTATTTATAAATAGTGCATATGAAATTATTAGAAAATTATTGTGTGACATGTCCAGTAGATGGTTGGCATCTTTTGTGTATGTTTGGTAAAGTTTATCCTAAAAAAAATAAAAACCTATTCTTTTAGTCATGATTGTAGGACCACTTGGAGGACTAAATGGTAATGAATAGACTTCAACTTAGTTTGGAGCAAAGTAGATGAACATGTTGGCAATGAGACGGTTACTGACTAATTAATACTCCATCTGTTTTAAATATAAGAAAAAAAAATTCTTTTAAATATAAAAAATTTCAATCAACTTTATCTTATTATCTTATTTAATATTACTATATATAAAATACTATTTATTTAATAAAGATATTAATTTTAATGATTATTTTTTATTCTTAATCTCACGAAGAAATTTTATGTCTATTGGTAATTTCCGATGGATATATTTATCAGAAATACTAATGACCTTTTTTCAACGAATCTATCTATCGGAAATTATCGACGGAAATATCCATCAAACATTTCCAATGGATAGATCCATCAAAAATTACCGACAAATGTGTATCCTTGAAAAATTTTCGACGAAAATATTTGTCAATAATTGCCCACAGAAATATGCGTGGGAAGTTTTCAATAGATCTATTTGTTGGTATTGCCCACAACCATATTTCCGACATATATATTCTATCAGTAAAATCTGTTGGTAATTCTTTTTTTTTTTCAGGAATTTATTATTTCAGTTTTCCATTTTTATTATTTAACATCAGTGAATTAAGAATATTTATTTTTTCATTTATATTATTTAACGTTAATATTTAAATTAACACATATATGTAATTAATGAAATACTCAAATTCATAAATCCAAAACAAATGATAAAAAAATTCAAAATAAATCCAAAATGAAAGCACAATGTCTAATATGTCAATAGTAACAAGTGTTGCTAAGTCAATAATCAAAATATCCGGTGTTAAAGTGTCTCTGCTGGTCATCTAGTTGGTCATTGTCTTATTGCTACTGGTTATCTGGTTGGTGATTGTCTTGTTGTTGTTAGTCATTTGGTTGGTCATTGTTTTGTTGTTGTTGGTCAAGTTGTTGATGTTGATGAATAATGTTCTGCACTTCAGATGGGAGGAACTGAAGTACAACTGACTGAAATACACACCTTTCCTCCTTTGATTGATGAAGCTCTTTCCTTAGTCGATTAATCTTTGCTGAATCTTGAGCGTGACGACAAGATCCTTGCATATGCTGCATGAAGTTGTCATCTCCATATTTATAACTATAAGCAAGATCTTCAGTACCATGAAGGCGTCCCTTACGCGTTGGTTCCGCGGTTGCAACCCAACACCGAGTCCTAAGTTTGTGTTCTTCAGTAGGGTCTAAAGGAGTGATTTGTGATTACATTTGATGCAGCATCAAACCTAGCTTGAGATAGTTTAGCTTCAAAATCTTCTTGTCATTCAAACACAACCGCTATTTCATAAATATGATAAACATTTTAATAAATAAAAGAGCATGCAAGATAATGGTCTCACATGTGTCTACCTAGATCTATCATCGATAAATTGACCAGTATCATTTCATAAATGAGTTTGCTGAAAGACCTCATCAACGTATGCAGATCGACCAAGCTCCTTTGATTATTTACAAACATTATAAAATAAATATTAAGTGGTAAATTAAACAACTACAAAGAAGTTTGTATTATAATTTTAATATACATACCAAGCGAATGATGTGAACCTCCAAGCTAATAGAACCACCTATGTGCATACACCCACCCTTTTCAAATGCTTGATTTTTTTTTGCCTATGCACACTTCGAACGATAACCAGGTGCATTCCGATGTTATAACAAATCATTCTAGATATGATCTTCAATCCAATATGACCTTTTATTTTCATTTTAGACATCCTTAAACATCTCAGAAAGTTCGTGAGAGGCCTTTGTGTTAAAAGCTTTCTTAATTTCTTTTTCTTCCTCAGGTTTCCGTACCAATTTTCTCTAAAGTATCATAAAGTTATGAAATGATGCACAATTAGCAAAATACCAATTTTACAATTTAGATAAAATAAAACAAAATTAGCCTTACTTATTATTGATTTTCTAGCACAAAGGAAGGATATTAAATATAGAGCACAAATGAATGCAATATTTTTTCTTCCCACTTATAAATTGATTAGCCATTAATGATGTTCAACATGTGGAAGGAACAACCACATCATAATCACTTGAAGAAAATCTCTTTCACTCCCAATATTTTTTAATATTAAAATCATCAGTTAAGCCACAAACAAAAGGACAAATAAGTTATCATCCCAATTAAATTCCTTCCAATATAAGATGACATTTAGTCTTTCATATTCCAAGATTCAACCAAAGACAAGACAAACAAAACATTTTCATATACATATAATTTTGAAGTCTAAAGAACGAAGTGGTTGTTATCAAAGTTTCAATTATGCTATCTATTAAGCCAATTTTGAAATGAAAAAAAATCCTAAAACATGAGCTATCTATTCATCCATTGAACTAATTCATTAAGAAGCGAATAAATTACCTTGAAACATTGGAAGAAGAGTTCTTGATGATCTTTTGGAATCACTCCCCATGTAGGCCATGGGTTAGCAAATTGTTGTCTAATGGACAATGTGATAACCTTTTCCGCAACCTTAGATGGATGAAACCTAAATAGAAAAAATAATTTATGAAAAATTAAAAGATAAAATGATGTATGATATATAATGATACTTATTTAAATTTTTAATACTTATGCTCCATTGATAATTGTAACCGTAAGACGATCATTGGGGGGGGGGTCTTCCATGGCCAAATTTGGAACATTTTCATCAGCATACATGTTTGATACAGTCGGGGATGAGGATGGTGTGGATGTAGGTACCGGGGACGATCCACGTGCATTAATCGGAGATGAAGATGGTCTAACTTCAGTCAAAGATGATCTGGCTTCAATCGGAGATGGAGATGGTGTTGGTGCAACATCATAAGATCTGTCTGACATAGATACAATAGACAAGGATGAGATAAATGATGACAAGTTATCTTTAGGTGGTAGTAGTTTAATTATATATCTTTTTTTTTTTCACTTGTCCCTTTCTCACTATTGTCGTGTGTGACAGAGGTCAAGGAGGATTAGAACCTGTTAATGACATATTTATATATATAAAAAAATAATATTACAAATAACGATGAATCAAATAGAATGAAATGAATTAAAATTAGATAACTAACATGATTCCATTTCATTCAAAAAAACAAATAGACTAATAAAATATTCAACTATCACAGCAAAACAAAAATAGTACTAATAATAAACATTAAATCTGACTAAGAAACATCATGTCACTCAAAAATAAAACTAATACACTTCCATAACAAAACATTTTATCACAGTTAAGAATTAATAAAAGCACCCTAATTTATGAAACCTAAAAGTTTATCCTTATGAATTCACGTTTATACCCATTAATTATTTAAGGAATCATCTCCGTTACAATCATAAAAGAAAGTATAAATTAAGAAAAATACAGTACTTAGGAAACATGTCAAGAGTTTGGACTGACCGCTACGGAGTAAACATGGAATTCAACACCAAAACGGGCTCAAACATACCAAAACAAACAAAAGCAATTTTACGAACTATAACATTATCAAAGAAGAAATATTCGTCGGTAGATATATATAGCAAACCAAGTTCCATGTCTAAATTAAGGAATTGAAGAATATGGAAAAGTTTATAAAAAGGAAATTGAGGCTAAAACAAATCAAATGACATAATAATTAAAGAGCAACTAGAGGTATAAGAATAATTGAAGTGGAGCTTAAGAATAATTGAAATGGAGCTTGAACCTGTAGTGAGGGTAAGTTGATATTCACCGCTTTTCTTAAAATATGTGTTTATCATATAAGTCAAGAGAAGGATAAGTTGATTTAAAATCACATGTAAACATTTTTTAAAATATAATTATAAATTATAAAAATAATTATTTTTAATATATAAATTATATTTTAAATTTATGATAAATAATTTATATTGTGATACAGGATTATTTTTAACCATTGATATTTTAAAAACAAAAATATTAAAATTCAACTTAAAAATAAAGAAGAAATTGATATATTAAAAAATATTAAAGGTTAAGAAAATTCCTAAAAACACTATTGTCGAAGAAAAATGCTTAAAATCGCTGTCATTAAAGAATAGAGAATGGTTCAACATAAAAAAAGAAATAAGAAGAAGAAGAAGAATGGTTCCTCTCTATCTGTATTAAATTTGATTGTCATCTCTCATCCTCTGATAATAGAAATTAAATTTTAAAAATTTAATTTAAAGATAGAGATAAAAGTTTATACATTTAAAGGTATAGGCGATTAAAAAGATCAAATATAGATAATGATAAAATGAAGATAATTGACAGATTAAATTTTGTATCTAACATAAGTAGCATATGAAAATGAAATGCACATCTTAATGTGAGAACCTAAATGAAGGACTAAAAAAATGAAAGTTCCAATCTTCAAATTATATATTCTAATTTATAACATAGAAATACTTTATTGTTTTCCATTTTCCACAAATAGGTATGTTAGTTTTCTATCACTTTCCACTCCATAAGTAAATGAGTGTGTAAATTTACCAAGACATACATGTAGAGTGCGTTTGGATAGAGAATTTTAATTGAGGAAAGTAATTTATGAGAGAATTTGAATTTCTGTAATTTAGAATTCATTATTTGGATATTTTTTATGAAGAATTTAAAATTTTGGAATTTTAAAACAGAATTTTAAATAATTAAAAATCTGAAATTTCAATTTCCTTCTAAAAGGTGAGAAATTGAAATTTTTTTCTTACAATCTTTTTCAAAAAACACAGTGTGAGCTCCTAACATATCGATCGGATGTGAGCAGAGGAATACGTATAACTAGCACATCAACCATATTTTCTCTTTTTTTTCATTCATTTTTTTCATACTCATAATTTTAATTTTTTTTATCCAAACACAAAATTTTAAAAATAAAAGAATTTCAATTGAAGTATTTAAAATTCTTAAAATTTAAAATTTTTCAGAATTTTAAATTTTTCCATCCAAACATGATGAAACTAAGTAAAGTAAGGATGGAAATAGCGATAACAGTGTGAGTTTACTCTTTCTATCTCTATTCTTGTCAAAGTAGTAAATTGTGTAATTATTTAATTATTTATTATTATTATTATTATTATTACTTTAGAGCATTTCATAAATTTGATATTTTTCATGCTTTCTTCTCTTTTTCATCAAAGTGCAGATCATTCTCCTCTCTCACACACGCATCATATCTGTTTTCAATTAATATATCTCTTTGATAGATTGGTCAAAGTGCCTGTAATTTTAAAGTTCAATTAATCCGTTGGTCCATGAACTTTTACAGAATTTTTAATTATGTTTCTAAATATATTTTTTTGTTTCAATTAGGTCCTGAACTTGTTATTATTTTTTAATTTTGCTGGAAATTATTTTCAGTCTCGATCAAAGATACAGATGCGGGTGATTGATATTAGGATTTCACTGCTAGTTTTATTTCCAGCCATTGTAGTCTTGAAATAGTTACAATCGGTAATAGCAAGATCAATTTCGATTTCATTAAGGTGTGAATGAATGTAATAATGAGAACAAGAGTATAGAGGAGGGGGAAGGGCCAACAGTTGCATTAGCAATAGCTTAAAACCATATTTCTACCTATAATTGTAGGTTGTAGTGAGTTATTAGATCAGTTTAGTGACAGTGGACAATGTGGAATGTATCAAAGAGAAATGTTTGCTAGTACATAGTAATATGCCAATCAAGATGGCCTTGCATGTTGAACCTAAAACATGCATCATTTTCCACCGTTCAATAGATTAAGAAGCATCCAACAAGTGTGGCCAAAGGCACTGCAAATCTTAACATGTATATATTGAAAATTAAACTAGTAACATGACTGTAGTAATAAGTAACCAATATTGTTATGTATACATTTCATTCTTGACGGTTCAAACTTAAAAAGAAAAAAATATTCTTCACTATATATGTACTAGCAAACATTTCTTAAGCTCCATTTACACAGAGATTAAGCCTTGACCCCATCCTAAGGGATTGCCGTGACGGAGGCTTGGGCACCTCGTGTGAGGCTGTGCGACGATAAGTGAGAAAGCTTTCAAAATTTACCAAATGGAAGTGACTGAAGGGTCTGGTTAGAGTTAGATTCTTTTAATTTTGAGTAAAATTTTAATTTTTGATGGACACGTATTTTGTTGGAAAAATCTGTCGTAATATTTGAATTTTCGACAGAATTAAATCAATGAATCCATTGGTAATTTATACTTTTCGATAAAAAAACTTGTTAGTGGATAAATTTCATCGATAATTCAAACATTTTTGATAGAATATATTCCGTAAAAAATATTTAGTTGGTAATAATGATTTTTTCTTGTAGTGTTAGAACATATAATACTCCATTCGTTTCTGATTATAAGATTATTTTTAAAAATTTGTTTATCTCTTTTTATAAGATTTTTTTTTTAATTTTTAGATTCATTAATTATTTTTTCTACATACTCTTACTTAATTATTATTTTTCTAAATATTAATAAAAAATAAGTAAGTGAATAGAAAAAATTAAAATAAATTTTTTGAAATAATAATATAAATAATTAACAAATTTAATATAATAAATATTTTTAAGAGATATAAATTATTTGAAATGATCTTATAGACAGAGAGAGAAAATAAGATCTAACCATTTCATATTACAGTTTGTTGATTTAGTTTTTTTCTTCTACTATCTTTGTATATGTGTTTTGGGAACCCTTGTTTCCATCATCAATATATTTTCGTTTTGCTGATTAAAAAAACTTATAACCAACCATATATCTACCTAATTCCAACTTCCTAATCAATTCAACTAATATATGTAACATATTGCCACACGCGTACCCTAAATATTTAGATTTCTTAAATCTCAAGGAATACATTTACTAAGGATAAACATAAATACAACAGTTGTTATATATCAACATAAAAATGTCAATTTCTCAAAAAGGAAAACACTTGGCAATTGTTGAGGGCTTGCATCTTACTTTTGGGATGCATTTTGTACGTCCACAACCACTTGCATGTAGTGTGACGGAGATGGGATGCTGATAGCAACAATGGCCACCAGCGAAAATGATAGCTATGTCGCTTTATATTGTGGTTGTAGGTTAACACTATATGCATGGCTATGTATGTATAGAACAGGCCACAGGGACACATATTTGTTAGTGGAAAAAAATGTGTTAAAGAATGTGTTATTAATATTTTATTTGGAGCAATTTGATGATGCCTAATAACTTGAGGAAGCAGATTACTATGTTACTCTACTCCTAAGAAAAACACCATTAAAGATGGTAAAGAAAACAATAAAGAAGATAAAAAGAAAACAATATAAATTTCATCCATTTTTTATTGATTGATTTTCTAAAGAAAAAATACATTTATATAGACATCATTAATGTTAATCAATGAATATTATTAATTCATGTATAATATCTAATTATATTAAAAAAACTAAAATAATAATTACTATAGGATAATTTTTTTTTACACAAAGATTATTGTGAGACGAGAGTAATTATTTTTTCATAAATATTTATTGTTAGATATGATCAGATATCAAATATAGACATCTAGTATAAATTTAAACCATATTCTTTCAATTGTGTGCGTGAGATTAACTCCTTTCCACCCTAACCCTTGTTAGTGGATGAATCAAGAGTGTATCAAAGGGGACTATAATTTTTTTAACACAATTATTTAAATATATATCTTCTAATAAATAATAAGTTTTACAAAACTATTTATTATTAATTTTATGTGTAAAACTATAGATATGATTAACTACTATAAAAAAAATTAAGTAAATATCAACTCAAAATATTTATTTTTCTTATACATTTCTTTTATTATTATTTTCTTGTTAATTTTTTTCATATATGTACATAAAGGGTCCTTTGAGAAGAGGGTCAAGGTCCCTAGCTACTTGTCCCACCTTAAATCCATTCGACCCTCCCTTGCTACAATAGCTAAAGTATTTTGTCCCTTCCATTAATAAAAAAAAGAGTTTAATAATTATTTATTCACAATATAAAACAATTTTAAACCATCATTCAATCACCCTAAATCTTGTTATGTAATATGCACATGGATCAATCTTAAAAACATTAATTGATTCCTCGGTAAGTACATAAAATAGGAACAAAAACTTAAATAAATTAAATGGACAATAATTTCTACCATTATTAAGGATTAAATTCCAGATAAATGAAAATATATAAAATAGAGTTATGAGGAAGATGTTAAGGAATGATTTTAGGAGTTTAAAAATAGGAACATTTTATTGGAAAAATTATTTATTATATTGTTTTACATTTCAACCTAATAAAATCTTATCATTTTTTGGATGCTTAAAATTAATTTTAAGGAATGATAAGATGTTAACAAACCAAACTTTGGTTTAAAAAAACCTTAGGTAAAATTTATAGAGAAACTAAAAAGACATATACATTGACACTGGAAATTTTTTAGAGAATCAATTAATTACAACTTCTTATATATGATAAATTTATTGACTTTTAAACTTAAAATATTTTAAATGATAATTTATAATTAAATAATAATATGAAATTATTTTATATTACTAATATATATATATATATATATATATATATATATATATATTAAACTCAAATTTAAATTTATAAGGATCAAAGTGTTCTGTTTTTTTATATAGAAACTCCCTTTCATGTTCGACATTATTAATATTTGACAGCTCATATAAAAACTTATGACCATTATTGGGGTGTGACATCTTCACAACATTTATCTCTTATTTGATGATCGAATCGAACAACTAAAAACAGTAAAACCCGGTATAAATTAGGTATTGTTAGTTCAGGTGGCCATTCCTACTCCCCTACGTACCATTATTAAACTATGCATACGTAGATAATAAGTAAAAATAGAATTATATGCGATGATTTATTAGTTTTTTAAGAGCAAAGATGAATTATATATGATTTGAGAGTTATCATGGTATATATATTTACACTTTTATCTTTTCAAAGAAAATATAAAGTGTTATATTTGACTAAAAATTAAAATCTGTTTGGAAATTTATTTCTTATATAATACTACGTACTTCCATTCACTTTTATAAGTAAAAAAATTGATTTTATATTTATTAAAAAATTAACTAATTTTATTAAATGCATTATTTTTAATTAAAAAATATTTTTCTAAATTATTTTTTATTGAAATTTGATTTTAATCATAATTTTCTAGTAAATAAAGAGTATTTTAAATATAATCTCATTAAATAAGACAAAAATAATTAAGTTTTGGTTGGAAAAAAAAAATTGAACTTTTTTTTGCTTATAATATAAAACGGACAGAGTCCTCATAGTGGTCGATGATTTTGAGATTCAACGGTTAATATATATGTTTAACTTTTTTATTTTAAAATATATTACCTTTCTTTGTTTGAAGATTCTTTTGCATAGATTTCTGACTGCACCAGCTTTCCTCTGCACTGATCCAAATTTTAAAAGTTAAATGTCTAGTGTCATGTCGGTTTAAATTTAAAGTGTTTTCTAATTACTAAGATTTTGAAAGCTGGTTCTTATGAAGCTATTTAAATATAGTTGTAAAAATAATTTGAACATATGGCTATATATTAACTAATTTTAAATGAAATTTTGAGATCTTGCTAAAGTATCCAAAACATTTAAATTGATACTTTAATCTCCAACAGTTAAGTATACAGTATAGAACCGCCAAATTGCACAAAAAGATCAAGAATAATAAATGACATCGACAAGGGTCACGATAAAATAGACATCCCACTACGAAATACCAAGGGAGAGATTGAATTATATTATTTTTTGGTGTGCACAACAAAACGATGACCCACCTGGATTTGACCAACCCAAACCAAATCTAGGGAAGACCTTGAGAACTGTTTCATTTTGTTGGATAGCTGCAACAAACTAATTAATATGATGTCTTATGGACAGAAACCTTGTCTATTAATTTATTACATATAGTTTACATAATAAAAATATTATATATATTATTTAGTTATTAGATATAATATTGAGTATATATTATCGATATATTACATGGATTGAGAATAAATTGAACCAACTCTCAAATATAATTTAAGCCTCATTAATTTATTGAATTTGAGTTAAAAGTTGAGTTTAATAAATAAATAGGATGAACTATTATAGTTCGATTTGATTGATTATGAACTAAATTGAATATATATATATATATATATATATATATATATATAATAAAATTAATTAAATCAATTTTATCATACAAAATAAATAAATAAATAAAAATATGTAAAATAGTTATAATTATAATTTTAAATTGAATCAAGCAAACCAGCCAGTTGAACTAAATTGCTCGAGAACTTGAATAAAAGATAAAAGTTCATACTAAATTTGAGTTGAGTTACAAGTCAACTCATTTTTTATGGAGTTGAACTTAGTACAACTCATCTCAACTTATTAATTTTCAACTATGAGTAAGATTTCTTAAGTGATGTCTTAAAATTAAGTCTTATAAATGAAAAATGTAATTGAACAAAAGAAACTTCATTAAATATGAAAAATATTTTTTTTTCAGAAATTAATCATTAAAAAAAGTGTATTCACAGCTATAAGATGATAACTTAAAAAAATGCATCAGATTTAAGCAATGGAGAAGAGAGAGTTACATGTAGCACAATGTGTTATCAGGTTTCTTGACTTTCTTCTATTTATGAAAATAGACTTGTGTACAATATCCAGAGTACTAAGCAAGGAGAGTAACACAGTTCAGCTGATCAATTGAATCTAACTAACTCTAACTAAACTATTACCATTATAGTGGTGGCTTAATTAGATGGCAATTAAATTCAAGGCTATGTAATGTTTCGGATTTATGTCACAAAAAACACTTATATACTCCGAAAATATATAAAGGTGATGAAATCCTGGCAAGATTAACAAATAAAGTAACATCAATTTCATTTTCATTTTCCCTTGCAATGATGAAAATTAAAACATAGGTTGGTCTTGTTTAAGGTGTCGAATCCATTTAATTCATAAAATTGGGTGGCAAAGTTGTGTTTTTGCTATTAGAGGAACAAGCTTTCCCTATTCATCATGTTGGTTTTAATACTTTTTATGGTTTTGATTTTAATTACGTTGTGACCTAGTTGGAGATTCATTAATTTGTGTACATTGACCCATTTTTCTTTCACACTAAGATTGAGGTTCTGGTTGACCACGTTTGCATTGGAGGAGCCAAGCCAAGGTTCCGATTGAGGCATCATGGAGGACTAGATAAGTGGAGGGTTGTCGGAGGCGTTAGAGAGGAAAAGTAGTAGATCATAAGAGGGATTTTTTTTTTACTAATTATGGTATTGTACAAAGTTGTCCTATTAAAAACAATGACAACTCTTTGTCAAAGACCTTGAGCATACATAAGATGAGTATTTTTCTCCTAATATAATTTATTTTATTCCAAAGATTAACTAGAATACGAACTTTAAACTATTTGATTAAGTGACATAAGTAGTCACCACTTGTGTCAACCATTGTTGATATGAGAGGAGGGAATTTGAATTAGATGTGGAGAGTTCACATTAAGAGAGTACACTATAGATTAATCTAAAGACTATTAAAGATGGTATGTGCACCACAAATCACATAAATTAGTAGTGTATTGTAGAATTATTTATTTTATCTATAAGAATTGAACATAGTATTTTTTGGAGGTTTACCTACTCACACACTTTACTCAATCAATTGAATTAGAATTTGTCATATAATAAATATTACTTTATTATTTTTGGTTGTAATATATTACTTTGTTATTTAATATGTTACATACTATTAAGAATATATATATATATATATATATATATATATATATATATATATATATATATATAATTATTATAAGTTTGATAATGATTAAATTATAACTTGTTAATGATGATGTACTTTTAAAAGAATTTATTTTTTAAAATAAAAAATATTTATATACAACATAAGAAAAAAATATATTCTCTTATTTTAAATAAAAGCACAACTAGTGTTAATTCAAGCAACAACCAACATTAGAGAAGACAAGACAAAATATTTTACCATCCAAGGCAATTGTTCCAAGATAACCTTGTCAATCCTCTCTACTAAGGTCAACAGATTCTCGTCAAAAGACTTGAATCTGGTAGGGTTTGACTGCCAATAGAACTGGAAGCAGGGTTCCCCATCTCGATTGAACGTTGTCAGTGGCAATCTATCAGCCATGACGCCAATAGCCAACACCTTGAAGAAACGATCCTTGAAGCGACGAAACACATTCGAGCAAACTCAAACAGCTTCTTGGAAACGCTGTTCAGGGAAACCCAACCTATTTTCCTAGTCAATTTCATCTTAAAGAAGTACAAAAACACCATAGCCCAACTATTGGGGTCAAGCTGAGAAGGGGCTGCATTCAGATGCTCAAGTAGAGCACATTGAAAAGAATTCAAGGGAAGAACTTTTTTAGTCGTTATTTACAACTAACTTTTGTATTGAAAAGTGTTATGAAATTTATATATTTTCCTCAATTTATGGTTCTTTTTGTAGGCTTGTACATATTTTTATGTTTAGCTTAATTTCACTCAGTAGATATTCCCAATATTGTAAATTAATGTGGTTCAACTTCAGTTTCAGGCTAAGGATAAAAAAGAAGAAGGTTGAAGCAGCTGGTGTCTCGTTAAGCGAGGCATATGCACTTAGCGAGTAACATCCACTAAGCGAGGCACTCAACTCGCTTAGCGAGTTGGAAGAATCTGGAAGAGAATCTCCCATTCATGCACGTGCCCAGTGCGCCATTAACTCACCCAGCGAGTTATTTGTCTTTTCGCGCGCTCAACTCGCTAAGATAAAATTCACTAACTCACGCTTAGCGAGAAAATGACGCTAAGCGAGCCTTCAGGATCAAAAAACCCTTAAAAGACTGAAGTTGGCAAAAAAGGGAGTACTTTTTCTTTTTGGGAGGAGAGATGTAACAGAGCCGAAAAACAGAGCAAAAGAGAAGAGCTTGAATGAAAAGCCTTATCCTTTGAGAGATTCTGAGTTTAGGAGTGATTATTAGGTTTTTAAAGGTGGAAGAGACATCCCCACCACTTTGTAATCTTAATTGTCCTTCAAAAAACTGTTCTTGGGCTGAAAGATGCTAACTTGCCATGGAAGACTAAATCTCTTGTTGGGGATTTCTGTTGAACTTTGATGTAAAATCCTTTACTATTTATTTAAAGTTGTTTTATGTGTTCATTGCTTCTATCTGCACTTAATTCTTGCATGCTTGTGGCTTGATCACCCATTTGTGTGTAAAGTTATAATTTTTAGCATTGGAAAGTGTTTTAAATCTTTAGAACTGGATAGAGTAGGCTAGAGAACTGTATGTTTGGACACGGAGTACAGAGATTTAGTTTATATTATGTCATAATCTTAATGCAACTTGTTTAAGCCAAGTTCGACGAGGAATCTAGAACAAAGTTTAGATAGAGTTAGACTCATTTACTCGAGGGATCCTGGTTTGGGTAGTTGTTTTCGGCATAGAACACGAAACATAGCCTTAAATAGAGAAAAATACTCAATAACATCAAGTAGGTTTAGTAGAATGACCCAAAGTTTTTTAATCATTTGTTTATCTCTCACCTTTAGATAGTTAATTTTGTAGTTAAATTAGAATTGTAGAGACAACCTCTTTTTACATTTACTGGCTTTATACAAATGTTTACCTATTGAATGAATGCTCTCTAAATGAAACAAGTTTCCTGTGATTTGATACTTGGTTCTTACCATTTTATACTACTTGCACGACTCAGTACACTTGCTAATTAGTATCGCAATTGGGATAATGCAAACAAATTTACCCCAGGACTTCAAAGAGACATTTGTACATGAAAAAGAAGCACGGACTACCCAACACTGCCTCAAAATGGGGAAATTATTACTCCCTCAAGCCTAGAAGACTATCTTTCAGGAGCCCTATGGGCTTGTCAATCTCAATTGACGTTATAGAGTAGGGACGCTCACCACAGAGGTAATGGAGGACCGATATTTCAAAACATCATCCCTCACCTACTCATAGCCAGTGACAATAGGAAGGGATGATAGCAATCCAACATTGTGGCTACGATGCATACAGGGGGAAGCCCTAACGTCCCAGTCACCACTCTTTCTCGTTCCCCCAAAAGTAGAAGGGGGGAGGATCGTGGTGACTAGAACAGGTTCCCTGTCCAGAGAAGCAATAGAAGGTTATGCCTTTCAATGGAAGCGAGAGGTGCCTCTACCAACACGATGCAAGACCGTCAACCTCTTTGAGGAA
Organism: Glycine max; assembly: GCF_000004515.6. Classification (NCBI taxonomy): domain Eukaryota; kingdom Viridiplantae; phylum Streptophyta; class Magnoliopsida; order Fabales; family Fabaceae; genus Glycine; species Glycine max. Next base: position 32,339,175 of record NC_016090.4, read on the forward strand.
AAGGACTCACAATCAGAGATTCCATGGTGTGTCTCCTTTGAGGAGAAGCCATTGATTGAGATGACCTCCCGATCCACCAGGAGTTGCCGAATAAAACCCCCAAATTCACTGCCGCCCATGCCCTTAAAGCATTGTGGAAGGGAATGCACCTTAAAGCAAGAGAGACAATTGAAGAAAGGAAAATCGCTAAGATCGCAAGCAAAATGCTAGGAGATTGCAGAAGGGAAAGCAAAAGTTTAAAAGTGATGACGATCACAAATCAAACATACACTCCATTTAAAAAGGGGCGTAACTCTTCAATAACTAGCGAGAGTTGAAATGATGCCCTAAACGTTCGCACCATGATGCAGTCCCACTCACCCACATACTACGTCTCCAGTACGTGCTCACTCTATGGGTGACATGTATGCAAGAGTAACGTGTGTGCACTGCACTCGTTTGCAACAAAAAGACAAATGAAACGCTTGTCTTCAATGAGTTCTCCAACAGTAAAAAAGATCAAAATTGTCAAATGCAGGGACTCCACCCACCTGACAAGTCTAATCTCGCTTGTAAAACAAAAGCATATTCTCCCTGAACAACTTAACAGTAGTAGCCCGAACAATACTTGTCCAGGTTGGGGGGCTTGACAAGCCTGACAGACCTATAACTGTCACACTTGTAGAGGTTACCACTCTCGACACCGGACAAACACTTGTCCATGCTTGGGGGACGAAAAACTCGCGACCCTCCTACTTGTCAAGGCTACTACCTTCGACACAGGACAATCTCTTTTGACATTAGGCAAACTCTTTCGCCCACAAGCTAGCTCAAAGCTTGGGGAGCTTATGTACTATCTAGGCTCCATAAAATGGACATGGCAAGCTATGTGGCTCTCCAATACGCACGTCAGTCCTCCATGTCAACCTTAGTGTAGGAGTACAGACGCATCACCCTTAGAAGTTGGGCTCCCAAACTAACATGTTATCTCTAAGAACTTCGTTATTTTAATATTACCGATATTGTTACAACTTTCTTATCAAGTGGCAGGTATCTAATTATCTATAAGATACACATTATTTATAAGCCACGATTATATACTAGCTATTATCTTTAAGCTAACAATTATTTGCAAGGGTTGTTACACCACCGTAACAACCCCTACAAACAAGGACCCGCAACTCCCACTCCATACTATAAGTATCAGGTTCTACCTCACCCTTTTTATCTCTCATTCTTACCTAACTCACGTACTTGAGCATCGGAGACTTTTATTTTACAGGTTCCCCTTATTGTCCTCCTAACAAAGGATACTCACAGTTCGACGTGCGAAATCATGGAGCCCACTTTGGTCTCGTCTGGGTCTGCTCCATATTTTGGTAAGTACATGTTTGGATTCATGCTGGGAAAGAGACATACATAATCAAAGTGAAAACTGAAGCCACTATTCCTTGCTTCTTCGCATTTCATTTAGTAGACAAGAGAGACAGTGTGAAGCACTTTAAAAAAAAAAAATCCAAACACAAATACAATTTTACAAATAAATTACCTATGGACTTTTTTTAAAATACTTGTGTAGGTCTTTTTTTTACATCTGAGGTTTTTTTATAATTTTTTTTTATCAAAATAGGTAGATTTAAAAAGAAAGTGCATAAATGAATAAATCGTGTTCTTGAAAATAGAAGTTATAATTGCATTCATGACTTTGTAAAAAATAAATAAATAAAGAAATGATTTCTTATTTCTTAAACACAACTTCATAAAAATAATTTTAAAAAATATAAAAGGTTGAAGTCTAGTTGTGGAACACGACTTCTAATTCTAATAAAAATAATTAATATTTTATGAAAATCGTGTGTATCAAATATGATTTTTTTAATTTAAATTTTAAAAATTAAAAATAAGAAGTTGTGTTTCAAAATAAAGATAACACAAAAGTCATGTTTTGAAAACATGACTATACTCATCCACATAATTTTTTAAAATTTATCCATTTGGTAATTTAAAAATTACCCGAGGTATACAAAACTTCTTTGTATAAGTGTCATTAGGTATTTCAGTGAATTACATTATGAACTTGTATTCTTTAATTTTTTTTTAACAGAAATATACAAATGTTTCAATTAAATTGACTTATTTTAACTTCTGACTTGTATCGAGTCAAATAGTCTGGTTGGACCATTAAAATTTCAGTCCAAAAAATAAAAACTAAACCCGACCCAATCTGGTTTCCTAGTCTAGCTCAATTTGTAACCACGTGATTTTCCAGCACTATTTTATTCAAGTCTTTACTCTAAATAATCAAAAAGAAAAAAATGATTTTATATTTTAATAATTTTTGCAAAGGCTCCATGTCCAAGGAATGAGTAAGTTTATGTGGCAAGACCAATTCAATTCATTACAATACGTCCACATTTACCACATTGATTGCTAAGGTCCGTTAAATTATTAGCATTAGGAAGGCCATGAGAGGGTTGTATGTCACATGTGTGACCACAAAGACTTAAAGCCCTATCTTTCCAACCTGTCCACTTGCCAAAGAAGATAAGAAAGTCTCCAATGAACACAATAGGACAAAAGAGTGTACCACATTTTCACTAACATTAGAGGAGGCTTTAGACATCCTTCATCATTGAGCACCATGCCCCTACACATAGTTGCTTCTCATTGGTCATGGGTATAACTCTCCACATGAACATTTTAACTTTGTGAGCTATATAATTCTTTTTTCAAATGGAATGCCATAGGCTCTTGTCTGGATTAGTTAGCTTGATGGACAAGAATTTTGAGGGTGTACAACAAAGTGAAAGCTACATGTACCCTAATTGGGGTGTTGCCCTCATGTGAAGTGAAATGCCACATCATCCCCAAATTGTAGTGTGTTTATTACATCAACGAAAACTAAAGGGAAAGAAATCACCAATCAAATTTGTTTTCCACACCCTTACTTTGTGATCAATATTAGCTTTTAAGCCATCTTACTTTGCTTTAAGGTGCCATGTCTCTTAAAATTGTGAAAGGTGTGGCTCCAAGCGTAGCCTTGGGTCTTCAAAGTGGTTTACAAGGAAGCTAGAAATCAACCTCTTCTCATCCCTTTTATATCACTAGATAGAGCACTTTTTGCCTAACTATTACTACGTTGCTCCACTATTTGTAGGTTAAACTTTAATTTATCATTTTTGGTCTAGTGATAATGTTGGACAAATTTTAGTTTGTAAAAAAGTATATATGATTGTGTTTGACAGATTAATATGTATATATCACTCATTTGATAGAGACAGAGTTGGGTGAGTTGGGTCTCTATTTTAAATTATTGGACATGACTTGTGGTAGAAACACTGAGGTTTTTAATGGGATTGGGGGTCTATTTTAATTGAAGATATATGTCTACATTCGAGGTTCATTAGAATTGTGTCTCCATTTAATTATTTAAATGAACAAACATTCCTACATGGCTCTTGATAAGGTATGTGTTTATTTGTATAGAATGAAGTAATATGGACGCTCAACATTTTCTAACGAATTAGTTATGGCGTAAACCTTAATTCATAGCTACTAATTAATGGCCTCAACCAAATATTAAAACTATTTTTAACAATAAATTAAATTTAAAGAAATAAAATTATCTTTTCAAAAAGAGATAAAATTATGTATAAATTGACAAATGACATATCGAAGAGATTTATAATATAAACAAAATACATAGGATACATGACCTACAAAAAGAAAGGGATGATGGAAACAAATCTCTTCCGCTAAACATTCTATTAAAACTAATAATTAATATTTATTCCGAAAAAAATTATCATCATTGTTTAAAACAAAAGTTTTAAATCTGGTGGAGGCAAGCCTCATAATCGAGGGATTTTTACAAAAAGGGAGTAATTTTTTTTATTTTTTAATATGAGGGTCATTTTCAAATTATTACCGAGGATGAATAAGTCGTAACAGTTTAATTGATGTCATAAAATTTTTTACGACTTTAGTTTAATTTTTATATTTATTTATGACTTTAAAGTTATAATTTTTTTTATTTTATGATTTTAAAGTTGTAAGTTAATTTTTTTTTCAAATTTTATGACTTTGAAGTCATAATTCTTTTTTTACGTGTTTTAGGTTTTTTTAATTATTTGCATTTTCTTTTCTCTTGCTTTCAATTTAAAAAAAAATTGTAAATAATTTTATTTATTTAATTATTAAATAAATATTTTAAATTTTACTGGTTATTAGTTTTATTTAATATCTTATATATTTTTTTATGGATTTATTTAATATGTTATATATATTTTTTACTTTTTTATTTAAAATGTTATATATACTTTTTGAATATTGTTTTATTTAATATATTTTGTATATTTAAAATGTCGATAATTTTTTCATAATGTTATTGAATTTGATTTGTTTTGTAAATAAAATAAAAAATTAACAGATATTAAAAAAATATTTGTTTTATTTTTTGAAAAACTAAAATTTTAAAAAAAAATATTAAAATATTTTGTTACTAATATTAATTTGTAATTTATGAAATAATATTGTTTATTTTGTATAAAGGAATTTACTATTAAAAATATATAATAATTTAGTAATAAAAGTAGTTGTTAAATTAAAAATAACATAATACATTAATATAAAATTAACAATACAAATTGAAGAGAAACATAAAAAGTAAAAATTATATTAGTCGTCTACTTGTTTGTATAGACAATTACTATGAAGATATCATTCACTTCTACACAATGAGTATTTCTTAGACCTATTTAGAATTGATTCGTCCATCTCATTATATATAGGAGTAGTGAGTGACCTCCTCCATGTCGATCATGTATAAAATATGAACCTAAATATTGTGGTCATTTGTCTTCACTTCCAAAAGAATAAAAATAATGGCGATAAACTTTAAAAATGTTTTCCAACTTGTATACAGGGTCAGCAAAATCATCATAATTTAAAGGCTTAATTGCAAAATATGTTCTTCTATTTTGCCTCCCCTATTTTTTAATTAACTATTTGAGTCCTCCTATATTTCAGAATATACTATCTTAGTCTCCGTTAAATTTTAAACATTAAGTAGACTAGAAAGTTGACCCTTAAGGAAGAACTAAAACTATAGGCCTTGAAGTAAAAAAAACACTCTTTTGCCACTACACCCAAGTGCTCAATTTGAATATTTGATGTAAAATATAGTATTGATATAAGTTTTATGCAAAAATAGTTTAAAATTAAAATTTTATTATTTTTAATTTATTATCTTTTTATAATCTTATATATTATTCTTTAAATATAATATATAAGATTAAATTCTATTTTCACATAAATTAGAATAAGTAAAATTTTTATTTTATATATTATATTTTTACAATCTTATGTATTTTTATCACACTATTCAAAACTTATTTTATAAAGTAAATGTATAATATAAATTTTATCTTTAATTATATTTTTTTATATAAATTATAATTTCATAAAATGATAGTATTTTGTTATCTTTTTAATATTTATATATGTGATTTATTGACGGTATTTTTTTACCTATATTATGATATTCTTGTTATTTATTGTAATAGTATTTTTTATTTATATTTAACTTTATTTAATCATGTACAAAATTTTTATAACGAATCAAATTATATAGTAAATATACATAACTAAATAAAATGACAATATTTTCTATTTTTTAAAATATTTATGTATGTAATTTATTGATATTATTTTTTATCTATATTATAATAAATAACATGAATATATATTAACTCGTTGGCAAGTGCACCAATTTATCACAGGTAGTAAAATACTCGAAAGTTCGAGTGTCAAATCAACATGAACTTTATTTGTACTTAGATTGACGCAAACCCAATTTACAAACAAGATATAAGGAATTTAAACTAAAAGATAAAGAAAGATAGGAGATAAGATAAAGATTTAAAAGAAAAAATAAGAGATTTAAAGATAAAAAAATATAAGATAGAAAAGATAAAAGATTTAAATTAAAAGATGATAAAGATAAAAAAAAGTAGAAGATAAAATAGATAAGATAAGTAAGAGATAAAGATAATGATAAAAAAAATGAATGAAGAATGTAACAATGTTGGGACTAGCGTGCCTTATTTACCTAAGATGTATGATTTTAGATTTTTCTATATCAATTTGTTGAATTTTTCCTACCCACGTCTATTAGAATACTTGCTCGTGATGTCTCACGATAACAGTTTATCTTACCTATCTATCTCTCAAATGCATCAATTTGTTGAATTTTTCTCTATCTTGCTTTGATGCATGGGCAATTCGGCATAATGCAATCACTCTATGTCTAGCAATGATTTTATTAAGATACTCCTTCATTTGAGTTCTATTAGAAATTACCTTCTTTCGAGCAACTAATCCCTAACACCGATGCATATAAGACCTTTCTTGTATTTCTACTAAGGATTACCCTCTTTCGAGCGCTAACCCCTAAAGATGATGCAAAGATGAATGATACATGAAATTAGAATAAGAAAGGATAATGGGAAAAAAAACACCTATTTGCATTGATAAATATGAAACATACCATACATCTTTTGGCTTGTTAGGCCTATCAGGCCCTAACTAATGGGGTTTAGCCTCTCATTGTTATGAGAGACTTTTACACTTTAGGGGGTTGAAGTAGATAGAAGAAGAGGGATGAATAAAGGAGGAGAAGGGGATAATGGACATAGAAAGAGGGTTTCCCCTATTAGAGATACTCAGGCTTAAGATGTATTCATTAGAGGGGTGGTGTTGTCCCAGTATGTAGATTTTGTGTTTTCCTTCTGCTTCTTACTCCTTTTATAGGACTAAGGTAGCTTATTTTTTACGCTAACTTCGTGCTTAGCGCGGACTTTCACGCTAAGCGTGTCTTTGGGCTTCTTCGTGGGCCTTCTTTGCGCTAAGAGTGAGTTGGCCTGCTTAGTGCGGGTGCGCGTTAAGTAAACTATTTAATTCTTCCAATTTTTCTTCAAGATATAAAATAAAATAAAACTTATAAATATACATATTCTAATTTATGTGAAAATAGAATTTAATCTTATATATTATATTTTAAAAGATAATATATAAGATTATAAAAATATAATAAATTAAAAAAGAATAAAATTTGAATTTTGAACTATTTTCGCATAAAATTTATATTAATACCATATTTTGCACCAAATATTCAAATGAACACTTTGGTGTATTGGTAAAAGAGTGTGTTTCTTACTTCAAGGATCATGGTTCTAGTCCTTCCTTAAGTATTTTTTTTAAGTTCTTATTTTTTAAGAAAATATTGATCAAATTTAAGATATTGTGTTTTGAAACACAGGGGGATTCAAACAATGAACTATTTGCAATCTCTTGAACCTCAAATTCCGTTGTTTCTCGAACATACATGCAAACATAATGCGAGGTAACTATGTGTTGATTTTGATTTTCTTACATCATGACATATACGTCTTCAAAATACCTATGTCTTGTCTTTATCATATTCATGATTTTCATGCCATTAGTAACAAATGAATCATTTATTTTATTAAATGTTTCATTGGCTAAAACAATAATAGGTAATGCTCGGACTCCTTTTAAAACAAGAATTCATACATTCGGTAAGGTTGGTAGTCATATGGTCATATCATTTTCTTCCATTGTAGGCCTGGGTCCATTTACTTTTGAAATTTTTGTCCAACCAATCTACTACTTGTGGAAACTTTACTCGCATTGCAAACAACTTTACCTCAAATCGTGGTTTCCTCATCTCATATCCTATGGCAAAAGATAAAATAATGAATAATAAATATGGTGAAGACATAATAAAGCAAGAGTTTGATGAATGAAATGGTTAGAAGCATACCCATATTGGAATGATTATATTGTTCATGGTGAAATGTACCAAGATCTTTTACATGAAAATTTAGAATACATACAATGGTATATACGTCGAACTAGACGATATATATCGCGTGAGTGAACACTATCTACTGAGATTGTAAGTTTACTTTAGAACATGATAATAAATTATTGCTATCATTGTTCATTATTATTTTTAACTTCGTAAATCTTAACCTGACCATCACCAACATCAATCATATACTAAACCCAGTGTACCTCAAGTGCAAGTTTCTAGATATATGCCCCAACATCATTAATCACAAGCACAATATCAATCAAATGGATTCTCTCGATACATGCCTCAAGGATGTCAACAAAGTTTTCAACCATTAGGGTTCTCATCATATATGCCTCAATACTCATTTCAAGTTCCTTCTACCTCAAATGCTTTTTTATGGAGTCTCACAAAGGTTTAGCACGACTTTCAACATTCTGTCATTTGCATATAATTTACCACCATCAAATTCTTGTTACCGTCCACCATTACCTATTCAAATACATGACATGGGTCATGGAGATGATGATAACAACAATACCAACAATAACAATAGTGATGATGATGAAGGCAATGGTAGTGATCATATTTCTCAATAACAACACATAATTGCACGTGATTATCCTAGAACAATAGGAGGTAGAGGTCGTAGAACAAGAGGACAACAATCACCTCCAAATCCAGTGCAACAAGATGAGAGACCTCGATGCATATCTAGAAGAATTCGTTGTGGAAAAATATTCCATTATTAATTTTTTTTGTTAAAAAACATGTAATTTTCATTTAAATGTCTTGGATTTTTAAATTAATGTGTTTTAAAATTTTAGTTTTTAAAAATTTATGTATTTTTTATTATTTATTTCACTTACAAAACAAATCAAATTCAATAACTATTAAAAATTATCTAAATTTTAAATATAAAAATATATTAAATAAAAAAATATTAAAAAATATATAATATATTAAATAAAACCATAAAAAATATATAAGATATTAAATAAAACTAATAACAAGTAAAATTAAAAATATTTATTTAATAATTAAATAAATAAAATTATTTATAATTTAAAAAAATTGAAAGCAAAAGAAAAGGAAATACAAGTAATTAAAAAAGCCTAAAACACTTAAGAAAAAAAAAAGATTACAACTTCAAAGTCATACAATATTAAAAAAAATTAACTAACGACTTCGAAGTCGTAAAATAAAAAAAAAAACTCATTTATGACTTTAAAGTCATAAATAAAAAAAATTAATCTGAAGTTGTAAAAAAATTTATAACTTCAGTTAAAAAGAATCGAAACAGATATTACGCCTTCTAATTCAAAAGTCGTAATACCTATGATGACTTATCTCATTTTTTATAATAATTTGAAAATGACACATATGAACAAAAAAATACATTTAATAAAAGTCCCCATAACCAAGGTGTGAAACTTAGGGCACCCATTTCAACTCCAACTAGCCCAATTGCACCTTAGTCTCTAGTATAAATTATAGAGTGTGTCTCCTAAAGAAATATCTCATCATAATTAAAAAATAAAGTCCTAAAAAATGTCACCTTTAGTATGTCACATCCCTATAGTGACCATACTATGAAACCCTATAGTGACCTCACCCTGAAAAGACCTTTGGCCATTGCTTAACCATGGATCATGAAGCTTACAAACATTTAACGGTCATACGCTTTTCTTGTTAAACCCTAACCTGTAAATAGGTAATTGCTCAATTAAAGAAACACCCATCAAAATATTCTTCATGGATCATACTATTTTTAATGAAATTTAATTTCTATGTTTATTTTAATATCATTTTAATGTTTGGATTTAAAGTAAATGAAAACCAATTTTTCTTATAAATATTTTAAATGAATAATAAAGGTTATCAAATAATCTACAACAATGCATTATGTATACTCGTTTTAAATTATATTAAATTTAAATAATATAATAAAATCTATCATATGATAATTTTGATTTGATTATTTAAAAAAAAAATTAAGAATTTGAATTAGACCTTATTAGTATAGTCACGACTTTGCAAGTGACCTAGTCCCCAGCCGAGGAAGGCCCACTACGGTCCTTAGACGACGTTGGACACTTTGAAACTCTGGTCCTCCCCTTCTCGTAAGAACTAAGAACCTTCAATCATGCCGAATCATTCACGATCTATATATAAACCAATGTCAAACCACACTTAAGATATTTGGGTATTCATTGTGCCAAGCCAACTATGACATATACACTTTTATATTTTTTTTATATAATAAATACTATTGGGTAAGAACTTATGACTTTTTAATGTTTCATAAACTTAAATGACAAAGTGTAATAATTATTTATTAGATTTTATTTATTTTTTGAATGGATTTTAAATTTGTAAAAATATTTGTTTTTACCTTCGCATAACGAAGAGCTTCTGGGCAATGAGGTACGCAAAAAAAAAATTGTTTTTCCTTATGAACGGGAAGTATTAAGATAAAAAGAAAATTTTGATTGAAATTTTTGCATTTAAAATACCTTTTTCCCCAACTTTTTTTAGCTGAATTAGATGAATTTATTAAAAATATTATATTATATTTTTACTCCAAAAAGTCAAATATTTTATTTAAAAATAAATTATCTCCCAATGTTAATAATTAGACATAGATATTATTTACCTAATAAAAGTGATTAGGTCAAGCTATTCTTTTACTTTGACTTTTCAGAAGAATTTTCCTTTTAGAAAAATTAAGACTAATTTTTCAAAGAAAAAAGTTTATAGGTTAAAAATAATGAAAAATAATTAAATTGAATCATTAAATTTAGCTGAAAACTTAATGAATTAATGAACAAGTCATCGATCCTTATTTATCAAGATTATACATATGATTCATAAAAAAAGTAGTAATATAAATCTGGTTCGTTTATAAAAAAATAAAAAATAAAGAATTTGTTCGGCTACCATTTGCTCATCCATGTGTTGATTGTGTAATGATAACAAAGAAAAACCCTGTTGATTGTACATAATAGAAGCATGGGTTCAAAGTTCAAACACACCATTTGCGTAACTTTTTTGGCAAAATTATATTTTTGATTTCTTTATTTAATTTTAATTTTAGTTTTTTTTTAAATTATTCACATATTTTATCCTCTTTTGTTACAAAAAAATGTTGACCTCATGTATCATGACACATGACAGAAACATCGTCTAATAAGAAGGTAATGATACATGACAATCAACATTTATTTAGTTAATGTCTAAATTTGGATTCGAGGATCAAGATTAAGTGATAAGATAAAAAAAGGATAAAATGTGTAAATAATTATTAAAGAAGACCAAAATTGAAATTAAAAACAATTAGGGAAACTAAATTTATAATTTTGCCTTTTTTTTATTGAGATGCACTCTATTTTATTTTAAAAGTTATGGCCTTATTGTGTTAAAAAAAATTGCTTCTCCAACGTATACAGAATACGAAGACTGTTCTAGTTATCGTGAAAGACATATCTAACATAATACTTGTTCATATTCAAAATATAATGCTTTTTCTGAATTAAGTTAAAATTGTTTGATTGTACTATTTTAGTAAAGTTTCATGATTCAAAATATCATTTCTTATTTGACTCCTTTGGGTAATCACTGTGCTATATTGAATTAAAAACAGATTTGATTTTAGATTAATCCTTGACCGCCACCATTATATAGATATTAAAATCATGAATTAATTATCAATAACTACATATATTAGTATTTTACTAAATTTCAAGGAATTGATAAAGTAGAGCAAGGCATAATGTTATATCTGAAAAGCACAGTTTCAAATTCTAACCAGCTATCTCCTTAGAATAAGCTAAATGTAAATATATTTATAATCTTTTTTCTTTCTTGGAGTATAAAGATTTTCTGTCTTGAATTTGGTGTGATTCTCTCCTCCTAATTTTTTGAGTGATAAAATGAATCCTAGTATTTTATAAAATATATAAAAAAAAATATTTGTATTTATGACAACTTTGACCACAATTAATTCCAAATCACAAACCGCTTTAGCAGTAGTAGTACAGAACCGATTTTTAAAGGCTCCTATTTTTCTTTTCTTTCTTTCGAACCTGCTCAATGGCCAATTAATAGCCTCATTGATTTCCCCCCTTGTTGAAAAAATAAATATAAATATAAATTCTAAATCCATCCTCTTCTACTGTCTCCCTCTCTTTCTAAATCTTAACAAAACGCCAACACCATAACCAAAACGCACACTCACACAGAGAGAAAACTCTTTCTCCTTCTTCTGTAGTTGTTTTCTTCTCTTCCAGATCTTCGGCGCAGAAGAACCTCCTGAAATTCGATCGCTTCATTCATTCACGTTTTGCTTTCTTCAGATTTTCGTCAATATTAGAGATTCTACGTTCGCACGATTATGAAGATGATGCTATAGCAGCAGCAGTAGAATTCGTTATTGCAAAAGAAGAAGAAAATGGACGATAGAGGTAGCTCATTCGTTGCTGTTAGGAGAATTCCTCAAGGAGAAACCTGCCATCCAAATTCTGGTAATTTTCCAATTAGTTTTCTCCTTTTTTTGTTGCTTTCTTTCGTGCTTTTCGCGACTCTTCTCTCTCACTCTCTTTCGCAAAGTTTGTTTTTTTTTTCTTTCCTTTTTTTTACGCAATAGTTGTTGTACTTGTACCACCACTTCTTACTTTTCTCTCTTTCTCTCTCTTTACCTTCATAAAAAAAATGAAAAACATATTATTATTATTCTTAAATTGAATATCATATGCATGGAGTCATGGACCGAAATCGAGATCGAACCGTTTTGTAATAGGCCGCTTCATAAACCCGAGTTGCGTGATGTTTGCTGCTATTCTTAATTGCATTGGTTGGTGAAATCATTTTCTTCAATTATTATTATTATCAAATCATTTTTTGTATAATTTTCACATATGCAAATTCAATCTCTCTTTCTCTTTATTAATAGTTATTATGGGAGATGTTACTTTGTTTTGTTTTTGTGGCATTTAAGTTTTTATCACTGTGGTGGCTGTTCCCGTAGATCTAGCGTTCATGAAATTCGGTTTTGTTCGTATCGTCATATCTTGGAAAATGCGATTCACGTGTTGTGTTTGAAGCTGGTAGTACCGATAGATAGCTATATAATTCAGAATAAAGTAGAACAGAGGTCTCCTATGATTAAGCGTTGCTGCGTTGGCTCTTTATTTTTTAATTATTATTTTTAATTGAATGTGTGTAATGTGTTTCTTTGTTTGAGGGATTGTGTGGCATGTGGGTCCACGTCCAGGTATAGGCCTGGTTTGTGGATTGAGCTGCTGGGAACACAGAAACTACTTGTAAAATGTTAAGGATGCATTTTGGTAATTAGCTTAATTAAGTGCTTATTGAATTAGGTTTTGTTTGGATAAACTTTTCAATAAGCACTTGTAAGAGAAGAAAATATGAAAGTAAAATGAATTGAGATTCTCCTATAATCAACTTATACACTTAATTTTCGTAGAAATTCTATCATATAGCTTCTTCAAAAGTGATGTGCATAAGATGATTTAAGCTTGTAGAAGTTCAGTTCATTTTACCTCCATAATTTCTTTTCTTCTCCTAAAAGTACTTATAGAGAAGTTTATCTAACCAGATCCTAACTGTTGATCCTATAAGCACTTATGTATAGGTTTTCTATAATTGAAGAGGAAATAAAGTTAAACTGTTTTTTAAGTTATGGAGAAGTTTATCTAAATAAGGCCCAAGTGTTTATTATATAAACACTTATTCATTACCTGTTTCTGTAATTGAAGAGGAAGTGGAGTTAAGCTGTCTTGATATGTGTTATCTTGGAGAACTTATTGAATATATCAGAAATGTTTTTCATAAACTCTTTCAAACACTTATATATGTGCTTGTGTCCTAATGTAAGCTTAAATAGGTTGTAAATAAGCTCTTCCGAAAGCACCCTAAACATTGGTTGGCAGATTGTGTCTTTTGCCTGGGAATGGAAATTTGTATACAACCCATAAGGGACTGCACTCTGGGGAGTCGGAGTGGGTGGGCGGCTTTTACATAATTTAGTGTTATTTTATATTCAAGGCTTTCCAGTTATGTTTAGGAGGATTTGAGTGCAATGAATTGTAAATTATGCAAGCTGTTACAAAAAAAATATAATGCTGCCACTTTCTGTGTTGTTTGAAACACTGCCTGCGGGTCCATTAACTTAGGATGAAAAATGTAGCATAAAATAAAATTTATTGGGTAGAATCTTCATTGATAGCAATTTTGTTTTGTTACAGCAGAGGTTGTGGCAGGGTCAGCTGCATGGCTAGGTCGAGGTCTGTCTTGTGTCTGTGTACAAAGAAGAGATAGTGATGTTTCTAACACTTTCGATTTAACCCTAGCCCAGGTAATATTTTTGTAATCACTAAAGCAGCACTTTGTTTCTGTTCTAGTATCTCAGTTGATTATGCTTTAGGCATCTTTCTGCAAAAACTAAAATAAAAAGGTATGAAATTATGAAAATTTAAATTAGAGTAATGATGCTTCAATGTTTTACTACAATAAGCATCTTCTAAAGTGTATGCAATATAAACATGCACTTTAGATTTGTATTGAATGATCTGTCTTCTTACCAAATAACAAACCTAGTGTTAAATTCTGATTATATGGGTTTTATTCTTGTTTATTATCCATATCTTGTGTATGGTTTTGGAGTGCCAAAAAATCTATTTGTTAGAGGGAGTCTTGATTACCAAGTACTAATAGCTAATCAGTTGTTGTGTTTAGTTTAAGCTCCCTCTAACATATGAAATTGTGGAACAGTTTCTACATATTTTTTCTTCTGTTAAATATTGTAGTTTATAGTTATACCGCACAAATTCTCATGGTGTTTAATTTTCATTTCTTAGGAGGAATGCTTGCAGAGGATACAGAGACGTATAGATGTTCCATATGATAGTTCTATAATTGAGCACCAGGTATATTTGCCATTGATATTTTTCAAGACTGTGTAAGCAATGTGACAACCATTATGATGCACACCTTCAACCTATGTACTCATAGCTTTATGTGCTGTCACTGGCTTATTACTCTAAGTGCAATCTTCAATGTCTTAAGACTGTAATTACATACATATTTAGGATGCCCTTAGGGCTTTGTGGAATGCTGCGTTTCCTGAAGAAGAACTTCATGGCTTGATATCTGAGCAATGGAAGGAAATGGGCTGGCAAGGAAAAGATCCATCAACAGATTTTAGGTAGATATTGTCCTCATATTTTTTTGGCCGCCAAATCTAGAGCTCATTCCAGCTAATGTTGTTAATTCCCACTATATATTTGGCAGGGGTGGTGGTTTTATATCATTGGAGAATTTTCTCTTCTTTGCTAGGAATTTCCCGGTATGATTTCTTTATTGGTTTGTTCACTCTTATCTGATTTTGTAACGAATATATTACTTATGTTAAGTTTAGAATGGAAAGCCTTTTGTCATGAGTGACAGCTCATCCTAACAGCCAGAGAAAGTAACAAGGAAATTTTACTTGTATTTCTTCCAAAAGAAGAGGCCTTTTAGTTTCTAATACTGAAAAGAACTTATGTAGATATAGTGTTATTGTGGGGTATTGATTTTTGGAGAATGAGTATTTCTCTCTCACAGTAATGATTTCAGATGAAGTTTGAATGGTGATGTAGGAAATAAAGTCTTCTCAATAATTTAGTAACATGTTTATGCAGATTTGAATAAATTTCTAGTGCTTGAACATTCTCCATGATAGAAGAATTGTGACCATATTAGTATATTCTCTTGCTTTCTTTAAGAGAAGGGTCTAGCAAGTGAGATTGCATTTTAAACGAGAATGGTGTTTAAATTAATTGATTTGTTTTTTTTTCTCCAATGGCCTCCTAAATTGCACCTACTTTACCAATGTCTCTAAAATATGATGTCATGCAAGTCAGTGGTAAACTTTACTCCATTCACACTGAGCCCGCAGGATCAAATGTGGTCTTCCTTGCTTACTTTTACTCTTTTGATGCTGATATGTATACTTCTTTTTTCATTCTAATTAACAGTTGTCTATTTTGTTTCTCTTAGGTTTTTATGTTTATCTGACATTGTAATCTTTCAGGGCTCATATAGATTCTTTTTTGGGTAGAAAAAGTATGATTGTTATTATTATTATTATTATTATTATTATTATCAGGTAGGAAGTATAAATTACAGGAGAGAATATGGTATTCTCCAAAGGAAAAAAAAAGCTGAAACAATGATAAAAAAAGCTCCTCAAAAGACAAAAACAGGAGAGGAAGCTAGCTGCCACAAAACACTCATAGAAGACTCCCCAAATAAGTCTGCAAAAAAGGAAATAAAGCTAAAGTAACTCTGAAACAACTCTCCCTTAGTCTTCATCAGAAAGACAAATTTGAAGATTCCAAAAGAAAACATATTTAATCCTCCTGATTTCTTTAGGCCTTCCATAATTTACCATTGTAGTAACCTTAAAGTTGTTTTTGTACCTTTTTCTCATTGAGACCATTTGTTACCCTATTTGTTTGTCTTTGACTCTTCGTTAATCGAGTGTTTTTTTAATCCCCGAGAGCTACTAGAGCTTTTCTGCCAGCCTTAAATCTAATCAGTTGTTGCTATTCGTGTATCTTTATTGTATCCTTTTATTTTTGCAGAAATCCTTCCAGGTTCTTTTACGCAAGCAGGAAGGAGATCGATCAGTGTGGGAATACCCATTTGCAGTTGCTGGTGTTAACATCACATACATGCTGATACAAATGCTTGATCTTGAAGCAGGTTTGTTACTTCTCCTGTTGTTATCCTGTCTAAAATGAAGAATTGGGTTGCTGTGTGTATGTATGGTCAATTTTCTTTCTGTATTGTGTCATGTCAATTTCATAGAGCACCCATGAGGAATATACTTAAAATTTAAGGAGTCCTTTCAATTTTTATACGTTGACATTTTACTTTTGCATAAATCAGTATAACAAAGGTCGCCTGCTATCATCATCTGAATAGTGATGGTGCCATATTGTGATACATTGAATCAGTACGTGGATCAGTAACAATTATCTAATAATGATATGCTTTGCCTTTACAGTCAAGCCACGCAATCTGGTTGGAGCAACTTTTCTAAAATTTCTTGCAGGTAGCCTACACTCACCCTTTTTAATCCACTATTTTGCTTTTCTCGAATATGGAAGGGGGATCAATCAGGGGGGGTCTGAACTTTAGTCAAAATGAAAAAGGGTTTATTTAGAATGTTATAGCTTTTACTTGCAAGTTGCAGGCCCAATTTTATCTAAGGTTGCAGTTTTAAGTAACTAAACCCGTTCATGCTTGTCTGACAGAAAATGGGTCAGCTTTTGATCTTCTCTATTGCATAACTTTCAAGCTAATGGATCATCAATGGCTTACTATGCGTGCCTCATACATGGATTTTAATGTAAGTATTCTATAACCTCAGCTTGCTGTAGAAATATAAGTTTATGGTGTAGAAGTTTGTTAAGGAGGAGAGGAAGGGAAAGAATATGGATGGAAGTTATATTGGAACTGAAGAGTAGTTTGAAAATTTTATGTGAAAAGGAAATGCTCTGCTTGAGAACTTTATTGGGTAAAAATAATCTGTTTGTTTAAATAAAAAATTTGTCATGGAGGTGTACCCGATGCTGTTTCTTGGCGGTTGACCTTTACTTTGTAGCTTTAGATTGCCAGTGACTACCCTGCTAACATACCCATTACTTCTATTCTGACAGGCAGTGATGAAAGAAACACGACGTCAGCTAGAGAAAGAGCTTCTCATTGAAGACATAGCCCGGCTTGAAGATTTACCCTCATACAAATTACTTTCCCGATAATACCAGTCCCAAAAACCTGTCACTCCTATTTTTCGCCAAGAGGCTTTTGTATATGATGTGATGTGATGCTCCTCCTATCATAATTTTCACTCCTGTCAATTCAGCATTTTTAGTAACATTTCAGCAAGAATGAGCTATAACATGTAAAACTGATGTGAGCTTTAAGCCTTATACTTGATGTCACAAGGTTTGAGATGGATGCAGCAGTTAAGCTTTTAGTCTAGTTGAAAGATGATTTTGTTGGCCTGACATGCTGCCAGGAGGCTGAAATGTAAATTTGCTTGGTATTGGGTATTAATGATTTGTGGTTTGCCACTTTACCAATATATTTCCTTGTGGTGTTATAACTGGCAATTGCAGCTTGCAGTAATGTCTTTCAGATTGCATCTTCTTGATCTAGTTTGATAGACTGCATATGTTTGCAGATGAACTTGCCTATAAGAGTAATTGTGATATCTATCCGGAGTTGATAAAGATTGTATTCCTGATAGTAACACGTTTCGTTTTATCATATCTTGAATGTTTTATGCAACCAGGCTGAATTTCTTGAATTCTGCATGACTGAAGCGTCTGTTGAGAATTTAAATTTTGGATGATAATCAATTCGTTTCGATTAAAGTTACAGTAACCAATATATTTTTTTGGATACCCTAACTTAGTTATTTAAAGAAATTGAAAAGATATAAATTTACATTGAAAACTACTTTTCATATAAACAAAAATGACAAGGCCCTTGTTTATGGACATTTATTTCCGGCACTTCTATTATTACATCATGCACCTTCCATTATATTCCAAAAAGTTCATTCTAAAATGCAAATAGGTTTTTCATAATGCAATTAGAGATGCAAGATACAATAGTGAAAGTGTTGGACAAATGACAGCTCTATCAATTGTCAATAATGAAATTGTAATTAAGGATTAAAATATAGAATTTTTATCAAAAATGCTTAGTTTGCGAATCAAAATCTTAACCCTATTAATTATTACTGAAACTAAGAATCATGAACTGAGGAAAATATGTCGTATTTACTTTTTATTGTTAAGAAATTTAAATATATTAAATTTGAATAACAAAGACATAGTAATAATATCATATAGAAAGAAAACAACTTTTTTTAAAGAAATAAAATTTAATTTGATCATTCTTGTGCAATATAGATGCACACGAAGGTTATAATTATGTGACCTTTTATGGTGATCATAGTGATAGGACAGCCTAAAAAGATTATTTAAGAAGTCACCAACTAGACTCAAGAATGATAAGAGACAAACTAATATTTCTTTTGATTTCATTCATTGTACTACTCCCACTTTTCTTTACCTCTGTAATTGAGTGTGCACAATTGATTGCATAGATATTATGTTTCAAACCCTTTCCACTTCCTTTACTTTTTACCTAACAAGGGCGGCGAGTGGCGACAAATGTGTATTATTGCCACACTTCAAATTAAGACATGTTCTTATGAAATGTAAGGACATAGGCATTAAACTCATTTTTAATTGTTAATCATATAGCAAGTGTTTACACGTTCTACAACCAACAAATGTTTTGGAAAGCGTATCTTTCATTCTCTCTCTTTTTATGCCATGTAAATTTTACTGTTTTGAAGGTTATGCCATAAGCTATTTGTGATTAGTTAATAGTAGCGAATAGCTGGCAAAAACACTAAATAGGATCCCTTTTAGATATTTATTATCAAATAGGGTCCCGTTTGCAATTATTTATCTTAGGGGTCTGTTTTTCTATTGCAAAGTGTCCCCCCGACAGGCGCTTTCCTGCACAGCGCGACACGTGGCGCCACAAGACAGGAGGCGTAGCGCACGAGGGCGCCCTGGGTAGTGCCCCTGACACGGGCGCGTATGCTAGCGTCCAGGGGTCTGGCGCCTTGGCTAGCGCCCCTGTTGCAGGCGCGACTGCTAGCGCAGGGCAGCCAGACGCCTGCCCCACCCCCCCCCCCCCCCCACACCCCTCCCCCCAGTTTCTTCTTCTCACACCCCCCAACCTCTTCCCACACCCCTCAGTCTCTTCTTCTCACACACCCCCAGCCTCTTCCCACACCCCCACCCCAAAAACATTATTTTTTATACACTCTAAATTGTATATTTTTTAATTTATTTATTATTAGTTTATAAAAAAATTTAATTTTTTTCATTTTTATTATTAGTATTATTTGTTATTTTTTTATATTCCCACACCCCCACCGCAAAATTTCAATAACATTATTTTTTATACACTCCAAATTGTATATTTTTTAATTTGTTTATCAAAAATTTAATTTTTTTTCATTTTTATTATTAGTATTATTTGTTATTTTTTTATATTCCCACACCCCACCCCAAAATTTCAATAAGATTATTTTTTATACACTCTAAATTGTATATTTTTTAATTTGTTTATTATTTGTTTATCAAAAATTATATATTTTTTTTCATTTTTATTATTAGTATTATTTGTTATTTTTTTATATTTTATTGTTCTCTCTTTTTGAAGTATATATAAGTACATTTTCAATAAAAATACATTTTCACCTAAAATACATTTTGAAATCCTAAAATGTTTTAAAATGCTTTTTGATTTGGCCATTAAATTACGTTAGAGATCACTTTTGTTTTATGTGTCATTGACATTATCGTTATTTATTTTTATTTATTTTAAAAGCATTGCACAATAAGATTGAAAAGTTAAAGTGGCAATAATATAAAATTAACATGAAAAAAAAACCATACAAAGTACATGACAATATGAAACACATGGAAAAAAATAATACAAAGTACATGAAAATGTTAAACCATGCGGAAAAAATGTAAACTCATTATTAATCAATCATCACTATGTCTGTGATGCCGCGACGAAGTCCCACATGGCCGGTCCCAATTTCTAGCTGCCCTATCAGGATTTCTTCTTCTACGATTCGCCCTTTCATCCACTTGGCCGGTCCCACATGGCCTGTCCCAATTTCTAGCTGCCCTTTCATCCTCGGCAGAGAAATCATGACGTAAATCGACCCCTAATAAGTCTTCCATGTCGGGTATATCTCCAGGTATATTCCACGGACTAGCAAGTGGGGCATTTGGGGTTGATAGTTGACCACTTTGGGTAAATGAAGGAGTTCCCGTTGAAGGAGGAGAGTACCCAAATATGCCTGCAAAACTATACCCTGGTTGAAAATCATGTGGATATGAATACATCGGCGGCATCTGAGACGGTTCTTGGGTGAATGCCGGAGGTGTGTAATACATTCCATGTTGTCGTTCTGGCATCGGAGGCAAACTATACGTTGCTGCATCAACAGTTTCCCGATGTCGCGCTAAGCCTCGAGTCTCCATACTTTGCTGTAGTATATTAAACTGTTGATGTTCAAATTGTGGCTGAGAAGGGGGAGCATCTTCATGTGCCTCAAGTATCCTATCCTCTTTGTCAGACAAAAGAGTGATCTTCTCGATACATGACAGTAAATCGTCAAAAGTACAAACCCTTCTCGCAACAGGCGACACCATAAAATATAGTGTTTCGACGATTTCACCCTGCATAGAAAATAAATGAATAGTTATTAAAATAATCTTCAATAAGCGAACATTCTTTTCTAAATTATAATGAACAATGTATACCAATAGTCCTCTTCTTGCATGTTTTGGGTCAACATAAACTTTTGTTTTACGCCTGTACCACCTCATATATTCAGAGTTCAGACTAAGGGTCCCTGTTTGTGGCAGCGTTTGCTCTACTCTCCTTTCATAGCGACTATTCTATTCATTAAGCGCGGGTTGCATTAGTCGCATCCAATTTTTTCCTTCCTTTCCCTTTAATGTAAGTCATGTATGTTGTTGGGTTGCATTACTGGGCCCGACCCGAAAATAGGTTGCTACATTCCAAATTGTCTCATGACTCTATTCAGCTGGTGCCATTCCACTTTTTGAAAACAAATAAGTGGTATGATACATGTCTATAATACAGACCCAAAAAAACAAATTTGACTCAAATTCATTTCCACATTTGGGGTGGGGGGTGTGGGAAGAAGCTGGGGGTGTGAGAAGGAGAGACTGAGGGGTGTGGGAAGAGGTTGGGGGGGGGGGGGGGGGGGGTGAGAAGAAGAGACTAAGGGTGTTGGGGGAGGCGCCTGGCAGCCCTGCGCTTGTAGTTGCGCCTGCAGTGCAGACACGCCCGCGTCAGGGGCGCTACCCAGGGCGCCCTCGTGCACTGCGCCTCTTGTCTTGCGGTGTGCCTCTTATCTTGCGGTGCCACGTGTCGCACTGTGCAGGGAAGCTCTGCGCCTCCTGTCTTGTGGTGCCACATGTCGCGCTATGCAGGAAAGCACCTGTCGGGAGGGGGGTGGCACTTTGCAATAAAAAAATAAACCCCAAGATAAATAATTGTAAAAGAGACCCTATTTGATGTTTTTGCCACGAATAGCTAGTATTGAATATATTTTAGTTGAGATTAACTATCGGTTTAATTTTTTGGGTAGTCCCAGGAAAATCATTTTTAATGAAACGCTAGATTTGAAAAAGAAATGTGTTGTCACGGAGTATAATTTTAAACCAATAATTTGACAATTCTACAGCATTGCAATACCAGTTTTAAAAACTGTCATTTTCCAATTAATAAGTAATAACTGCAACTCAGGTGAGATAATAAGATAAAGCAAAACCCTTTTAGGATTTAAAGTGCATGCAAAAAGCTTAATTAAGCATTTATTGCAAAGCATACCAATCTTTATTTTAATTAGCTGTACCAAAAAAATTATCAAGTTAAAAGTAAGTTGTAAGAATAAGTAATTTATAAAACTCCAAATCAACTTATTTTTTGTTACAGCTCCAAATAAAGTTTGAATTAGCTTATATTCCATGCACCTTTTTTTATTGTTAAATAGATAATCGACAAGACAATAGAAGCAAATATGTATCAATAATTGACAATTTATCTATAGAGATGAGGATGGAATATTATAATGTAATTGCATCTGCATCCTCAAAAATGGCTCATAGGAAAAAACATTAACAATCAACAAGGTAAAAGCAAAACTGGTCTGGGATTTAATTTATCAAACTGTGACATAAATAGAGCCTGAAATGCAAGCCAAGGTACCAAACTCTTAAACAAAAAAGTCCAACAACGGACAGAAACAGAAAACATGTAGATAATCTGGATCAACCTAAGGCAATTTCAAGATCAACTTGAGGCATATGATTTACTCATAGATCCAAGAGTGTTGGGAGCTTTGCCAGTTAGCAGGGCCCTCAGGGAACCACAATGCAATTTCCTTGTTAGCACTTTCAACTGCATCACTTCCATGGATAACATTCCTACACAAAGACAAGTTCATAAAACAAAATTCAAAGTTCCCTTCAAATTAATCAATAGAATTGTAAATAATAAGTATCTAGATCCACACTAAGAGCAATGTTGATAAACATTGACTAAAACAACAATTTTGATTTTCATGAATACAAGATACAGAACATGGATTTGTTGGATTCCACTCCCTTGATTATGATGTACTCAACAGTGTTATCATCTTGCTTAATTGATGATGTCATGAACATATTGCAATATTCGCAGAATTGGTTGAGCACAACACTCTTTTCTCTAAAACACAGAACGTTGGAAACCAATGTTGTAAATAAGAAAAAAATTCGGGAGAAATTGAAAATCAAACAACAAAAATGAAAACCTAACATCCACCAAACTAGATTAGAAACATGAACAACAATGAAAACAGATTCATATTCATGTGTTAAAACAAAAGATTTGAAAACGTAAACTTGCTTGAACGATGATGAAAACAAGTCTATACCTTCCAATGTCAATGGCAAAGTCACCACGGATAGTTCCAGGCTCAGATTGAGCTGGGTTTGTGGCTCCGATAATCTTTCGGCCAGTTGTAACAACATTCTTGCCCTCCCAGATCATGGCAACAACAGGGCCAGAGATAATGTAATCCACCAAACCACTAAAGAAAGGCTTGGCAGACAAATCAGCATAGTGCTTCTCAGCAAAAGGACGGTCCACAGTAACAAGTTTCAAACCTGAAACCAAATCACACCATACAATCATCAATAACAACTTCACAAAGCATAACTTGTTGTCGCATCAAAATTTGAGGTTGATAATCAAGTATTACAGAAGACTTCAATTTTCAAACATCATACAAAGAATTCATCGTGCATTTGACGTCTAGGCAAAATATAGAAATCTAATCGGAACCTAGGTGTTTTCTGATACCCAGAAACGAAATCTAAACTTAGCCAGATGCTCTCATAACAAAAATTCAGTATACTATTAAGTATTTAAGCAATTATTACCTTTCAAGTAGAAACCTTTCTTCTCAAATCTGCTAATGATCTCGCCAATCTGAAAAAGAACCACTTTTCAGTCAAATATTACTAAACTTCGAATCACATGCATAACCTTAAATTCAAAACATAAAATCAAAGTATCGACCCATTTACAGAAAATCCATAAATCGCAAATCCATCTTCTGAAAACTCAATTTCCCAAAACACCAAAAACTCACCAAAACATTCATGGACCCATTTTCTGAAAATCCAAAAATAGAAAACACGTCCTTTCAAAACACAAAATTTCAGAATAAACAATCATAAAAAAGGAAAAAGAAACCAAAAACACCACCCCATTTAAAATTTCTTGGGAATTCCCAGAAATAGGCACAAGATACCGAGAAATATCACGAAATTCATGTAAAAATCCCAATTTTCCATAGACCCAGATGAATTATATCGAGAAACAGGTAACAAAATAGAGAGTTGTAAAGAAAGGGGACGCACAAGGCCTCTTTGGACGCCATCAGGCTTGATCATGATGAAGGTTTGCTCAGCCATGTCTCTTTTGATGTTTTTTAGTTCAGTGTGTGTTTGTGAGTGAGAGAGCGTAAGGAATACGGTAGAACAAGTGTGAGAGAAAAGGGTATTTATATACGGATGCTGATGAAGGACTCTCCAACCCTAACCCTAATTTCCTGAACGAATATTCTGCTTTTGGCATTGGGAATCATTTGCTTTTCACTATACTTTTTTTCCCTCTAATAGTAACGTATTTCCTATATTTTGTATTTTTCTTATTTTTATTCTAATACCTAGAGTCCTAGACAATATATTCTGATTTTGTCTTTCTTTATAATGAAATATTTTTAATATTTTCTTCTTATACCTACATATTCTAATTCTAATTCTCTCTTTAATTTTGTTTATACTCTCTCTTTAGTGTACAAAATAATAAGGCTAAAAGATGGTGTTTGATTTAAGTGTTTTTTGTTTTTATTTTTAAAGTAAACATAAAATAAGAATAAATATGCATTAAAAACATATTTTCTGAAAATATATTTTAAAAAATAGGCCCAAAAATAAAAAATAATAAATAATTAATGTTTTTAACCTTTTTTGAAAAAGTGAAAACATGATAACACGTGGAATAATTTCTTTTCAATACATGTTTTCTAAATCTTAAAAATTTTTAAATGAAAAAAAAAAAGCACTCAAATTAAATGTCACCTTATATCTGTTTGTCTCTATTAATTTAGTTTTTAATATTCAATTTGTTTGTAATTATAATATTTCTTTCAAAATTACCCTTAAGTAATTAAGTATCGAGAGAAACCGAGGGAACTTCTAAGGGGTGGAGGAAGCTCATAGCCTCCAAACTTTTTGGAATTTTTTAATATTATAAGAGTAACTTTAGTGTCAGATCTTGAACAAAGATCTTGAGTTCAAAATCTTATCTTGTGTGGATCTTGCAATAAAGGTGTAGTAGAGATCTCCAAGGGTGCAGAATGAATTCTTGTACAAGACTCCTGAATATATATGCACAAGCTTAAAAAAAACCACTTAAAAACAATCAATTGCAACCTGTAAGAAGAAAAAAAATGGAAGAACGAAAAAAAAACCAATAGAAGAGTAAAAAAAAGACTTACCTAGAGGCCGCGGAGAGGAAGGGAGGCCGCGAAGGGGCAGAAGGAAGAAAGGGGAGGGGGAGGGGCAGAAGGAGGAAGAGGGGGGAGGGAGGTCGTGGAAAGAGAAGGAAGAAGAAGGAGGAAGGGCGGAAGGAGAAGGAAGAAGGGGAAAAGGGAGGAGGAGGGGCGGAAGGAGAAGGAAGAAGGAGGGGAAGGGGAGGAAGAAAGAAGAAGAGGTAGGAGAAAAAATTGAAAAAAAAAAGAAGAAGAAAGGCACAGTGAAGGAGAAAGTGGACGTTGGGGGAAGGAGAAAGGCATAGTGAAAGTGGTCATTGTGTACATAGTGATCGTTACTGTGTACACAGTGATCGTTACTGTGTACATAGTAACGTTCAAAAAATTGGATGAAGGAAGCACAAACGATTGAAGAAAAAAATAGATGCACAGTATAATAGTCGAAAAAAATTGTACATTATAAATTGGCTCAAACAGTAATAATTGTACACCCAATTATCATTCTCATTTTTCATTTGTCAACCTCTATTTTCCAAATTTAAGCTTAGTTAATTTTTTTTTCCAAATGGATCCAAATCAATTTGATTGACAAAGTTATATAAATTTTTTACAAAATTATAGCATGTCTCCTTCGACCCAAAATTCACAAAATCGTCCTCCTTTTTCCCCCCTCCTTTTTTTACCACCACCACCACCAAATTATTTTATGTCAAACACTCAAATCCCTTCTACCGTTAATTCTCAAAATTCGCAAACATTTCCTTCAATCCTAGCAAATAGTCCTACAATGGTTTCAAATGATGACGTTGGTTCACAATTTCTATAATTTTTTACCTAAATTGTGCTAGATGAGATCGTCGTTGAGGAAATATGAGGGTCTTTGACAAAAAGGAAGCCTCGAGTCGCCTTTGCAATTCAAGAAGATACACATCTCATTAGTTCATGGCTTAACATCTCAACCGATCCAATTGTAGGTGTTGGTCAAGGAAAAAAAGCGTTTTGGTTGAGAGTCACAAAAAATTACAACAAATTGCGAGGTGAACTCCGCAAAAGAGCAGTTAATCAATTGAAATCACCATGGCAAAAAATTAATGTAGTTGTGCAAAAATTCAAAGGTCATTACAAGCAAGTGGTATCATTGAAGAAAAGTGGTTGCACGGATAATGATGTTATGCTTAATGCATATGTCATTTGGAAGGAAGACGAAGGAGTCGATTTTGGTTTGGAACAAGTGTTTGTCCCTCAACAAGTGTATCGATTCGCACAAGTAATATATAAAATAGTAAGACCGAGTATCGTATCAACAGGGAATTTGTTTCACCTAGACTATGTGTATTCAGTATGTAAACACTTTTAAAGCTGGAAATAAAATAAATATTGAATGGTGGATTAAGTTATGCACTATTGAACTACTTAGACAATATTAAAATACTCAAAGCTAAAAACTATGACAATTATCAAGATAAACACGTTGGGGAGTTCCTACTGAAATATCTTTTGCCGTATAAAAGGTTTTTCTCTATTTAACGCTATCCTAGTGTTCTTACACTGAGAAAATACTCAGACCATGATTCCTCACATGAATGAACCTAGCTCTCTTAACTTTTGTTCTTGATTCCTCAACAAACTCGCTCTAACAGAGTTGCACTATGCATACAGTGTAAAATATACTAGATCACTGCACTCCATTCCTAGACATATAGATTTCTAGCTTGCTCTACCAAGTTCTAAGGTTTTGAAGCATTTTCCAATACTAAAAAGCCTAACTACACATACAAATGGGTGATCAAGTCACAAGCATGTAAAATAAGCATAGATAGAAGCAAAGAACATCAGAAAATAATATTAAATAGATAGTAAGAGTATTACATCAAGAGTCTCAGTAGTTACTCCCCAACAAAGAGACTCTAGCTTTCCATTACAAATAAAGCTTCAAAATACAAAGAAAGAAACTATTTTTGGTGAAAGAAAATGGAAGAAGATGATGGAGAATGTCTTCTCCAGCCTCTCAACCCTAAATCTCTCTGTTTTTCACGAAGCTAGGCTTTCCTTGTTGCCCTTGACCGGTTCTCCTCTTGAGTTCTGCCAACCTTAGTGTTTTAAAGGCTCATGGACTTCTCAGCTTCCGAAGGCTCGCTCAACGAGCATGTCTTGCTGAGCGAGAGTAAGTGAAAATTTGCTAAGCAAGCTTAGGTGCACTAAGCGCGAGAAGAGATAGCGTCCTCGCTGGACGGGCTAGTTGGGCACTAGGCGCACAGATCTACGACTTATCCTCTTCTAGGGTTTCCCATCCGCTAAGCAAGCTGGATGCCTCGCTGAGCCAAATTGCCTTGCTAAGCATGTCATCAGCAGCTTTTACCTTCTCTTCTTTGGTCTGCGAACTGAGTTGGATTCAAAATTAGGTCATAAAAATGGAGTTTCTACTCTATAAAATCACATCATAAAAAAATATGTACAATTTCTACAAAAAGAACCATAAATTGGAGGCACATTGCTATTTCCTTGCAAATCTTCAATACCAAACTAACTCATGGATAGCAACTAACAACATGCTTGGCGACTTTTGAAAGATCAACTGAAATGGTTAGAGCAGTTTACTGAAAATTGCTCTAAAAGGATGAATATTTCCGCATCTGGGCATATTCATCATCATCTAATCCAGAAACACCAGTCAAAGATGCTGAAGGTGACACACCGTCTCTAATTGTCCGTCCAATGGGTCAAAATGCAGCCAAAAGGAAGAGCAAAGGAAAAGGAGTAGGAACATCTACCAATCCTGTCGACCTGACTGGTGTGAAGGAAACAATGAGGGAAAGAAATGTTCTAGTATTAATTTGTTAGATAGTTTTAATTTGTTGTAATCGTCTTTTAATTTGTATTTTTAGGAATCATGTTTGACTTATTTTTTTTGTAATCGTATTTTAATTTGTTCAATTTTTTTATTTGTGAAACTAGCCGTTACAAAACGAGTCATTATGAAACTATCCATTGTACAATTTTTTATTTGTTCAATTTTTTTTCTCATTCATTGTTGTACGCGTCCTTCAAACAATATTATTTTTTCACTTGTTTATGCAATCAATCGTTCATATACAATGGGTCAAAATAATGACTTTGACAAATTTTGAAAACAAATTGTTTATGAAACACTTGACGACGATAATGATGAAGAAATCATGAACTACTTATGTGTGATGCAACAACAAGAAGGCAACAAAAGTCAACACAAAAGACCTAGAAAAGTCATTAATTGTAATCGTGAAGATGGGCATCTAAGATTGATGAATGACTACTTCTCAGAAAATTCGATATACACAGAGACTCAATATCGACGTAGGTTCCAAGTGCGATGACAATTGTTCATTTGAATTGTCAATGCTCTTAGTAATCACAATGAGTATTTCCAAATGAGATCTGATGTTGTTGGTAGAATGGGTCTCTCACCATTGCAAAAGTGCATTGTAGCTATTTGTATATTGGCATACGAATCACTTGCTGATTGTATGGATGAGTACGTTAGAATTGGTGAATGCACTACAACTCAATGCTTACAAAAATTTGTAAGGGGTGCCAATGAGATATTTGGACAAGAGTATTTGAGAAAACCCAAGAATAATGACATCAATTACCTACTACAAATTGGAGATGCACGAGGGTTTCTAGATATGTTAGGTTCTATTAATTGCATGCATTGGGAGTGGAAAAATTATCTAGTTGCATGGCAGGGCCAATATTGTAGAGGTGATCATTGTAAACCCACAATAATACTTGAAGTCATTGCTTCACAAGACTTCTGAATTTGGCATGCATTTTTGGAGTTGCAGGTTCAACAATGACATTAATGTGTTAAACCAGTCACCTATATTTAATGACGTTTTACAAGGTTGAGCTCCTTCAATATAATTTACAATTAATGGAACTTCATATAATATGGGGTACTATCTTGTAGATAATATTTATCCTGATTGGGCCATATTTGTGAAGACCATACCAAAGCCACAAGGTCCTAGAAGAAAATTATTTGCAAAATGTCAAGAAGCAGCGAGAAAGGATGTGGAACGAGCAATTGGTGTGCTCAAATCTCGATTCGCAATTATATGTGATCCATTGCATGCCTAGAACATAGATACAATGAAGGATAAATATCGGCATGCATTATATTACATAACATGATTGTCGAAGACGAACAAGATACGTTCAATGATAATGTCGATATTGATTATGATCACATAGAAAATGACATTTCAAATGTTGAAGTATCTCGTGGTACTCCTCCTAACTTTGTTACATACTTGCAAACAAGAAGCGTTATGCATACAAGAAGAATTCATCAAACAACTTCAAGCAGACTTAGTGGAGCATATTTAGGAACATTACAGTCACACCACTAATGTAATTTGAACAATAATGAAATTTGATTTTTCTTTGACGGGTAAATAGTCACTTTTGTCCATCAATGTGTAATTCGCTGATAAATGCGCTCCTGAAAGATGAAAATACAAAATTTAGTCCCTGAAAATATAAAAAGTGCAATAAATATATCCGACCGTTAACTTCCGTCTGTCACCGTTAATAAAATAACTTACGTGGCATGGAAGGATAAATTTGTCACTGAAATGATTGTTAACGTGGATTGCCAGCATAGGGGCATATTTGTCATAATATTTTTTTTTTTACTTTTCGTCTTCCCACTTCGCTAACAAATGCATCCCTGAAAGATGAAAATAAAAATTTAGTCCGTGAAAGTATAAAGAGTGTGATAAACATATCCGGACGTTAATAATAGATTGTAACTTATTATTATTATTATTATTATTATTATTATTATTATTATGTGTTTGTAATTTACTGCTCCTATTCGTTTAGTACTTATGTAATATATTTTTTAAATTTCCTTTTAATATATATATTATTTTGATTTCCTTGTCAAACCTTAATATTTGCTGTTAAAAAAACTTTATCTTATATCTTATAATTTTATTAAATTTCTACTAAATTTCTCACTTTTAATCTTTAAAATTATTCCATATCCTAATTCCAACATAAGTACCCTTGTATTTAGATTGAAAATAATATGTCGAGAGTTTTGAGTAGAAAAAAACACAACCAGCTATGAGACCAAATTTATTTATTTATTTATTTTAAAAAAGAATATAATCAACTATTTTTTTTAAAAAGTCTCACAAAATTTAAACTAGATAAAGCTAAAGTGGAATTACAAGTTTTTTTCCTTAATCAATAAAATGTATATATATACCTAAAATATGAAAAAATTTCTTGGATAAACCTTATGTGCATCCACTAAATACAACACTTATTATACATAATACGAATGAAATGAAAACAGTTACTAACAAATAAAGAACCCAAATAAATTTAAATAAAAAATATGATAATGCTCAAACTAATACAAATGTTAACTTCTAAACAAAAAAAAAACTAATACATATGTTTATTCTTTGCGTTTGGGACGTAGAGTTGTATCTCTTACTGATTTAGGGACTGCAACAACCTTGTATTCCATTTGACATAATAAAGATTAATAACTAATCGAAGAAAAAAAAATTCAAGAAATAAAAGGTTTTCATTTTTTTAAATGGTAACTCAATATTTTTATATCATAAAACTAAAAAAATTTATTTTATTTTGGAAAATAAGTAGTTATATTGATTAATTAAAAAAAACTAATTAAAAATTTGATGGATGGATAAATAGATAGATAATCAAAGTATAAGAGTTCAAATCTTAAGTTTTATTTTACTATTTTTTTAATCCCTTTTTCCCTAACTTCTCTCGTATACAATTCATTATTAATGTACGGATATATTTGTCACCTTTTTTATACCTTATGGGACTAAATTTTGCATTTTCATCTTTCAGGGATACATTTGTCAGTGAAGTGAGAAGGCGAAAAGTCAAAAAAAATATTATGACAAATATGTCCATATGCTAGCAATCCACGTTGGCAATCATTTCAGTGACAAATTTGTCATTCCGTGCCACGTAGACTATTTAATTAATGGTGATTGATGGAAGTTAACGGCCGAATATATTTGTTGCACTTTTTACACTTTCATAGACTAAATTGTGTATTTTTCTCTTTCAGGGATACATTTGTATTACACATTGAGTGATAAAAATGACTATTTACCCTTCTTTGACATTAATGTTTTCAATTTTTTATTATCTAATTTATGTATTTTTCATTTCTTTAACATTTAGTCAAAAATAAAAATTAAATTTATGCTCATTTTCCTATTTTATAATATTTATAATTTTTTCTTCAATATTGTATTAAAATTAATTATTTAATTATTTATATTCAATCTAATAAATAATTAAATAAAATATTTAAAAATGAGTTCATATGGGACTTACAAAAAATATGATTCCAAAATGAAATCTAGCACTAATCCTATGTAACACCATGAAATCTACCAAAAAGTGGTATAAAATCTCAATTTAAAATCTAATAGTAAAGTAGTTCTCTAAGAGTTCTTATATATAGTAGGAGGCAGGCTAGCGTGGGAGATCTTATTAGGTATCTCACAATGGGAAAGAATTTTGAACCTTAAATATAATAATTTATAATTGTAAGGTTGAGATTTTTCTTCTTAATTTTGAGGTGCCTTTTAGGTACCTCAAAATTCTTTTGGCTGCAGACTAGTGAGTTTCTGCGGGATTGGCCATGAATCTGCTGACTAAGCTGACTCCATTGCAGTCAAGTACATAAGGCTTCCAACTACTTGTTTGAATAAAGTAGCATCCACTTTAGTCCCTGCATCATTTCTAGACAGCTGTGTTCTTGGAACAATTGGATTCTTGACTGCATTACAATCCTTCATGCCAAACCGAGGTAACACCTCCCGAGCATACTTCCTTTGACATATAAAAATTCCATGTGCATTCTGCAAAATTTCAACTCTAAGAAAATACCGAATCCTCCCTAGATCAATCATGTCAAATTCTGACATCATGGAGCTTTTAAAATCATTACACATACTCCCATCATTTCCAGTGTATATTAAATCATTTACATATACACTCAAAATTAAAATTTTACCTCCTTCTGTTGATTTTGTAAACAATGTATGTTCATAAAAACATCTTTCAAATCCATTTCGCACAAAGTATGCTTCTATCTTACTGTACCAAGCTCTTGGTGCTTGTTTGAGCCCATAAAGTGCTTTTCTCAACTTGTACACCTTCTCTTCTTTACCCTTCTTCATAAATCCAGCTGTCTATTGTACATATATCTCTTCTTTGAGCTCTCCATGAAGAAATGCGCTTTTCACATCCAACTGAAAAATGTTCCAGCCATATTGTGCAGCCATTGAAAGTATTATGTGTATGGTGTCTAGTTTGGCAACTGGTGCAAATACCTTTGTGTAGTCCACTCCATAGTGTTGTGCATAACCTTTTGCTACTAACCTAGCTTTAAATTTGTCAATTTCTCCATTCTCTTTGAATTTGTTTTTGAATACCCATTTCACTCCAATTGGCTTTACTCCTTTTGGCAAATCAGTCAACTCCCATGTTTGATTCCTTTCTATTGCCTCCATCTCTTTTACCATTGCAACTCTCCACTTCTTTCTCTTAACAGCGTCTTCAAATGTCACTTGATCATCTTCAGTTACTAGCATTGCATTTGTATTATCATCATCTGATAAGTTTTCTCCTTCTTTATAATTTGTCATCCAAATCGGTTCTCTCATGTGCCTTTTAGCCCTCCCTTCAACTGGAATCTCAAGTGCTGGAATATGAGATTCGTTTCTAAAATTTGTTCCAGTACTTGGTGTCTCTGTTCCATGTTGCTGCTCCTCACTGTTTGCTTCATCTTCATGTTGGTCCTCAGTGTCATATTCTTCATTTCCCCCTAGTCAATAATGTCTTGTTGATTTTCTTCTTCATTCTGCTCCCAATTCCAATTTTTTGTTCTTCAAAGATTACATCTTTGCTGATTATAATCTTTCTGTTGACTGGATCAAATAATTTGTATGCCTTGGATTCATCACTGACTCCAAACAAAACACATTGCTTACTCTTGTCATCCAACTTAACCCGTTGCTGGTTTGGTGTATGAACATGAGCTAGGCAACCAAATACCCAAAAATAATCAACAAAAGGCTTTACTCCACTCCATGCTTCTTCAAGGGTTTTGTCCTGCACTACTACTGTGGGACTTCTATTCAGAATGTGAACACACCATTTTGTTGCTTCTGACCAAAAGTTTTTGGGAACTTGTCTCCCAATCAGCATTGAGCGAACCATATTCATGATGGTTTTGTTTTTCCTCTCAACAACCCCATTCTGCTAGGGAGTGCAGGCAGCGGTCAATTGTCTCCTTATGCCTTCGCTTCTACAAAATTCTTCAAACGCCTTGGAAGTAAATTCTCCTCCCTTGTCTGTTCGTAAGCAGATAATGCTTTCTCCAGCCTCTTTTTCAACCAGTGCTTTGAAACTTTTAAATAAAGAAAGAGTTTCTGATTTCTCACTCAAAAAATGTGTCCAAGTTTTACATGATAAATCATCAATAAAACTCAGGATATATCTCTTGTTACTGCTTGATGTTGGCCGCATATGTCAGCATGAACTAGCTATAGCTTCTTTGATGCTCTCTATAGACTTTTCTTTGGCATTGCATTTCGGTGTTGTTTCCCTGCTAGACAATGTGCACAAATATTTCTGGGAGTTGTGATAGAAGACAACCCTTTCACCATTTGTTTAGAGACAAGAGGTTTTAAGCCATCATAGCTTAAATGTCCTAGCCGATTATGCCATAGTTGAGAATTATCCTCCAAATCCACCTGAAGACATGTTGTAGTTTCCGCTCCCATAGTTTCTATCAGCACAAACATTCTGTTTCCACTCATGTTTACTTCCATGATCATGCCTCTCTTAGAATGAACAATATTGCACTTGTTGTTCTAAATTGTTATAATCAAGCCCTTTTCTTGAAGTTGTCCTATACTCAACAAATTATTCTTGAGTTCAGGAACATAATATACATGTGTGATTACATGTATAATCCCATTCCCAACCATCCGAACACTACCTTTCCCCTTCATAGCTATACGAGTATCATTACTAAGCCTTACTTTGTGCCGAAAGTTCTCATCTAATTCTGAGAACCACTCCTTGTTACTACTATGTTGTTGCTGCATCCCGAGTCTAAAAATCACTCATCCTTCTTCCCTTCTTTGCAATCTACGAAGGTCATTAACAATAACTCATCCTCTTGTTCCTCTTTATCTTCCATCTCAGCATAATTTACTTTCTTCTCCCACGTAGGACATTCATATTGAAAATGTCCAAGCTTGTGGCATTTGAAGCATTCAACCTCAGCCTTGTTGAATGCCTGTCTTCCCATTCCTCTGCCTTAGAAAGACCCTTTACTTCTCTTTCTTCCTCTACCTTTTCCACTTTTCTCATCAGCCACAATCTGCATGACCTGCTCCTCTTCTGCTGGAGACATCATTCTCTGCTCATGAACCAATAGACTACTTTGTAGTTCGTCTATTGTCATGGTATCCATGTTGTTGGATTCTTCAATGGAGCACACCACGTAGTTAAACTTCGCTGTCATAGATCGCAAACTTTTTGTAGTTATGACACTCTCTTGCATATTTTCTCCACATGTTTTCATACTTTTGGCTATTTTCAACGTCCGAGCAAAGAATGAATTCACTAACTCTCCCTCCTTCATTTGCAGCATCTCAAAGTCTTTGCGTAAGGCTTGTAGTTGTGCTCGTTTCATTTGTGTTGAGCCCTGGAACTTCAGCTTCATCGAATCCCATATATTCTTAGACGTCTCATCATTTAGAATAGTGTCCAGAATTTCTCTATCAATTCTTGATAGAGATAATTATTTATCTTCAAGTCCTTCAGTTGTCGTTCTTCCATCGACTTGATTTCTGCTTCTGATGCGTTTGCTTTGTCTGGAAAAATGGAAATTCCATGTTCTGCCAAGTGCCAATATTCCTTTGATAGAAGGAAATTCTCCATTAACTTTTCCTAGTGATCATAATGCCCATCAAATTCAGAATTGTACATGTAAACAAATCGCCACAGTATCCAAACAAAATTTATACATGTAATCAACGGCCAATGTTTGCTTACGTATTTAATGGATTTTGCGATTTCTCAAGATTTCATCTAAACACTCACACTCACATGTGTTTCTCTCACTCAGATACCAAATTTTAAACACAATTAGGTAAGATATATTTAGATTTCTGTACCCGATTGTATTATTCAAACTGAAAGATGAATCACATCTATGTAAGAAATACTAGAGAATCACATCTATATAAGAAATGCTAGAATAAAAAAAAAGTGTCCCAACTCCACCCAAATCATGGGTGGTTTCCTAAATTTTAACTCTCACTCCCAAAAGAATAGGTCAACTTAATACTTGAAAACAACAAACAGAAATGGACAAAGTTATTCAACGGCCAACATTTGCTTCCGTTTGTGTCAGTTTTGAAACCCAGTTCAACAAATCGCCACAGTATCCAAACAAAAATTACTTCTTTCTTTTATTTGGTAACGGTAATAACATTTTGAAACCCAATCTTTAAAAGAGAATCTTGGATCTTATTAGGAGACCCCATTATTATGTGTCTTCCGCACTCACTCTGATATGTATTTCTATGGAGTACTGGAATGAGTCAGAGGTGAGGTACTTAGGGTTAGAATCGAGAAGGAAAGGGGATGAGCCGCTAGTTAACGTTCTGATGATAGAGCGTCGTCATCAACAATGGTGCAGTTCATTGTTTTCCGATGAATATGGACACAAGAAACTCTGCAAAAACAAAATATAAATCAAATTTCAATCAATGATACACCAGAGGAGAGAGGAAGAGAATGGTGCATTGGACTGGTGGAAGGACTAAGGAGATTCAGGGGTGGAGAAAGATTAACCGTGACTCCATGAGATAGAAAGGAGGAACAATTTGGGAAATTGGGGAAGAAAAAGAGAAAAAATTAAAAAAGAAAGATTAATATCAACTGTTAATTTTTAAACTACTAGATCCAGCGGGTGAAATTTACTTTCCCATATTGAGAGACCTAAAGAGGTCTCCCACACTAGCCGGCACATTTCCCTGTTTCGGGTTCTTTTAGAAAGAATTTCCCAAACTAGGGCTGTTTTGGAGGTATTTCCCAGGGGGTGCTCTTTTGTACGTAACTGGCCATGCATGGCGCCAGTGCTGATGGCGCCTTCAACAGGGACGAGCCACGTGGCCATGGAAGCGCCATTCCCAGCAGCGCTTCCCCTTTTACTGAGGTGGCTTTGGAAGCGCCAGTAGTAGTGGCGACTTGGTGAACGCGTAGCCCTAGGTTAGTTGCAGTGTTGCAGACTGGCCTGCAGCAAGGAAGCGCCAATGCTGGTTGCGACTTTGGAAGCGCCATTGGTTCCTGCGACTTGCATGAAAATGCCAATGGTGATGGCATTTGAAGGTGTTTAAATATCCAAACCAATCCCAGAGTCTTGTACATTTGTTCTGCGCTTTCCCTTTGAATATTTCACTTTCATTTTCGTAGCTTTGGCATTTTGGTGACTTTGGAAATTTCTGTGGTATGAAGCATTTTTTTTGAATTATATTAGCTTTTATGTTTTTTCTTCAGTGCTTTCCCTTTGAACATTTTGCTTTCGTTTTGGTAGCTTTAGCATTTTGGTAGCTTTGGAAATTTCTGTGGTATGAAGCATTTTTTTAAAAAAAATTATATTAGCTTTTATGTTTTTTCTTCAGCGCTTTCCCTTTGAACATTTTGTTTTCGTTTTGGTAGCTTTGGCATTTTGGTGGCTTTGGAAATTTCTGTGGTATGAAGCATTTTATTTTAAAAAAATTATATCAGCTTTTATGTTTAAAAGGCTTGTTAGTGTGTGTTTAAATGTAAAAAATAAAAAGAAAAATTGTGTAACGATGTTTATTTGAAGAAAATATTTTGAACATGAAATTTGTATTATTTTTTTAATTAAATTAGGTTGGTGTTGATGAACGTTTGAACTTTGAATAAAAAAATTATAGATGATATTTATTTGAAGTAAGTATTTTGAGTACGATTTTTTTTAATATGAAGTTGTAGTATTTTTTAATTAGATTAGGTTGGTTTGTTGGTGTGTTAAAAATTTAGAAACGTTGAACTCGAAAGTGTTATTTGATGCTTTATTTTTTCTCGTACTACAAATATTTTATTATATTTGTAGTAATTTTGTAATTACCTTTTTCCATTTTAAAGTTATTAATGGTTAAGATTAATTATTTATACTACTAAGTTCGTTAATGAATTATTAAATTTTCTGTTAAAAATGACTATGTTGAAATTGTTCATTTTTTATAAGTTTGTCCCATAAAATTAATTTGAAGTTAATTAAATTTTTTTAAAAGAGAAATTGAATGTGAAGTTCCAATAAAGAGATCTTTTGTGATTACATTTTATTAGTTTTGATTAAAATTTTTATAAAATCGTTTGTGTTATTTAAGTGTGTTGATGTGAAATTTATTTAAAGTTAATAATTTTAATTACATCTTGATTAGTTTAAAGTACTACATTGAAATTGTTAATTTTTTTAAAGTGTCTTAATGTGAAATTGATTTGAAGTTAATTTTTTTTTAAATTAAGTTTTATTTTGAAGTTTCAGTAATGACTTTTTGTGATACCCATTTTGTAATTTATTTGACGTGTTAAAATATTGTTTTTGTAGGTACACGATGAATTCGATTATAACAGTGTTGTATTTCAATGGAAGGGTATATGAAGATAATGATGGTGTAATATTTGAAGACAGTAAAAAAGCGATTCAGATTAAACGTGGAATTAGTTTCAATGCTTTGAAGAAAAAAATTGGAGATAAGGTAAAGTTACAAAATAATGAAATTATTTCTGCTATTAGCTGTAGATTTTTAGTGTCAGGAAAATATATTGCCTTGGAAATTTGTGATGACGAAGACATTGAAACAATGTTGGAAAGTTTTAAACAACAAGACTAAATGTCAGTTCTGGAATTGTACATAGAAAAGGATGTGGCTGGTGGTTCAATGTTTCATTCTGCCAATTCGCTTACATCATGTGGAAATTATTTATCTAATAATGAGACACAACCGACAACAAATATGAGCAATTTACATATTGACGAAGACGATGATGATGATGATGATGATTATCTTGTGTCTAACTCATACGTTGAAGAGTCTTTAGACGAAGATGACAGTGTTGACGATATATTTGATACAGACGATGAAGTCACCAACATTCCTCAACCAATAAGAATTGTTCACCCAGCAGAAGGTATAATTTGTTGTATAAAAAAAATTAGACAATACATTTATTATTTGATGACAATTGTATTTAATGCTAAATAAGTATTATTTGATTTTTTATTTTATGTTGAACTGTTAGGTGCACAACGAATTGAAAATCCATTTTGGAATGATGCCTCACGTTATAACAATATCAACTGGAGTTATCCTGATGAGGAGGACATTTGCGGTTTGGAGATGCCGTCGATCTTTAATGTTGGCCAAGAATTATATGTTGGCATGGAATTGATAGTAAATATGCGGTCAAAAATGCAGTCAAACAATATGTTATGAAGGTGCATCAAAGTTTCAAAGTTGTTGAAAGCAAAACGAACAAGTATGTGGTTTGTTGTGTGAATAAAAATGCAGAGTGTCCTTGCCCTTTCTATATGAGGGCAATTTTATCTAAAAAAACAAATACGTGGAAAGTCACACAATGGGGTGGACCACACACATGTCTGAATATGACCATGACTCAAGATCACGAGAAACTTGATTCAGATTTAATTGCCACTTGTGTTATAGGTACGTATTTTATGTTCATATTATGTTCATTTTTTTTGTTAATTATCATTTAAATTTTGTTATGTTATTGACAGGCATGATTAGAGAAGATCCATCAATAAAAATTTCTTTGATTCAAGAGAGGATTAACAATGATTTGCGTACAAGGTGTCGTACAAAAAAGCTTGGTTGGCGAAACAGAAAGCCATTGCAATTGAATATGGCGATTGGGATGAGTCATATGCGAAACTTTCGTCGTGGCTAACACACATGCAAAATCATTCTCCTGGATCATATTTTCAAGTACTACATGACGATTTTATCGTTGGAATACGGTTAGTCGCGAAACACCGTCAGTTTCATAGAGTTTTTTGGACTTTTGGGCAATGTAAAGAGCTTTCAAGTACTGTAAGCCAATCATACAAGTTGACGGCACACATTTGTACGGAAATACCGTGGGACCCTCTTAATGGCCACATCACAAGATGGAAATGGTGGGTCCTTCCTCTAGCATTCGCGGTGGTTGAAGGTGAGACGTTGACAGCGTGGTCATGGTTTTTGGCACACTTGCGTGAACACGTCACTGATAAAAATGGTATTTGTCTCATATCTGATTGACACGCGAGTATAAAGTCGTTGTCGCTAACGAAGCACTTGGTTGGCAACCTCCCACGGTTATCATGTCTATTGCGTGCGACACATAGCAAGCAACTTCAATCGAAAATTCAATAACGCCAAACAAAAAGAAATGTTGAAGAAGTTGGGTAAGATTTCATATTTGATGGTCACGTTTATTTAACTTTCATATATACTTAAAATTGTTATTCATAACTAATTTTATGCAGCCTACACTCCTTGCAAGCAATTTTTGATCAAAATTAGAAAATTTCGTGAACTGAGTCCAGCCATAGCAACATGGATTGATCGCATTTCAAAGGAAAAATGGACGATGGCTTATGATAGAGAAGGACGTCGATATGGCCACATGACAACCAACCTCTCAGAATGTATCAATAAGGTTTTGAAGGATTGTCGCAACATTCCCATAACAGCCTTGGTTAAATCAACGTACAGTAGGTGTCGAAAGTACTTTGTTGAGCGTGGCCGCCAAGCCCAAGACAGTTAAATGAAGGAAAGTATATTGTTCAAAGCTTGTTAAAGAACTTAGAAAAATCAAGAACAAGCTTGTTCGCACATCTTTGCGTGTATGACATCCACTCCACAAGGTTTGAAGTAGAGGAGACCTTCAATCCTATTACGCAACGTGGCGGACAAAAGTGGGCAGTTAACTTGAACGTCATTATTGTCAATGCGGAAGGTATTCTGCGCTTCACTATCCATGTTCACATATTATTGCAGCTTGTGGTTACGTGAGCCTGAACTACTACCAATATATAGATGTTGTTTATACAAATGAGCACATCTTAAAAGCTTACTCCGCACAATGGTGGCCTCTTGGAATGAAGCGGCTATTCTCCTTCTGATGCATGGACACTTATCCCTGACCCAACACAATTCGTGCGAAAGGTCGGCCAAAATCAACAAGGATAAGGAATGAGATGGATTGGGTCGAACCATCTGAGCACCGAATAAAATGCAGTAGATGTGGAGCCGAAGGGCATACAGGCATCGCTGTCCAATGCAATCTGAGCGTGGGAGTTGATTCAAATCATTGATTTATGTATGTTAGTCGAGTGACTTGTATTGTTTAAGTTCTCTTCAATGCATTGAATTTGTGGGGTTGAATAAATTGTTAGTTAAAACATTACTTATTTTGGTTTGTGTACATTAGCTATTTGTGGGTTTCAATGAATTCGTTACTTAAACACATCCATAAACCCTAACACTAAACGCTAATCCTCAACCTAACCCTAACCAAACCCTAAGCCCAACACACTAAACCCCAACCCCAAACTACCTCACCTAAGCCAACACATAATCCCAAACACTAAGCTCTAACCCTAACCCACCCCAAACACTAAAACCCCTCAGCTCTAACCCAAACCCAAACCCAAACACCTAAACCCAAACCCTAAGCCCTAGGAAACAACCCTAATCCATATAATACATAAAACCTAACCCTAAACCCTAACCATAACCCCTAACCCCTAATCCAAAACCTATCCCTTAAACCCCTAAGCACTAACCCTAACCCAAACCCAAACACCTAAACCCTAACCCCAAGCCCAAGGTAACAACCCTAATCCATAAAACCTAACCCTAACCCTTAACCCTAACCCTATCCCTTAAACCCCTAAGCTCTAACCCTAACCCTAACCCAAACACATAAACCTTAACCCCAAGCCCTAGGAAACAACCATAATCCATAAAACCTAACCATAAACCCTAACCCTATCCCTTAAACCCCTAAGCTCTAACCCTAGCAATAACCCAAACACATAAACCCTAACCCCAAGCCCTAGGAAACAACCCTAATCCATAAAACCTAACCCTAAACCCTCACCTTAAACCCTTAACCCTAACCATATCCCTTAAACCCCTAAGCTATAACCCAAACCCAAACCCAAACACCTAAACCCTAACCCCAAGCCCTAGGAAACAACCCTAATCCATAAAACCTAACCCTTAACCCTAACCTTATCCCTTAAACCCATAAGCTCTAACCCTAGCCCTAACCAAAACACATAAACCCTAACCCAAGCCCTAAGAAACAACCCTAATACATAAAACCTAACCCTAAACCCTTAACCCTAACCCTATCCCTTAAAGCCCTAAGCTCTAACCCTAACCCTAACCCAAACACATAAACCCTAACCCCAAGCCCTAGGAAACAACCCAAATCCATATAATCCATAAAACATAACCCTAACCCTAAAACATAACCCCCACTCCTAATCCAAACCCATAAGCTCTAACCCTAAACCCAAACACCTAAGCCCTAACCCCAAGCCATAGGCCACACTAACCCATAATCCATAACCCTAAACCCTACCCTAACCTAACCCAACTTATTTTTCGTTTGTCTACTTTAGTTTTATTTGTAAACTTGTTTATTATTATAGTTTGATGCGCCACATAAACTCTATACATTAGTAAGGCATAATAAATGAGATGCGATAGATTAATTGTCAAAATCAAATGTCTTACAACAACAACAAAATTACACAGATACATCAAAATCAGTCATTATGGTGTCCGTGATGTCGTGAGGATGTGCCACATGGTCGATCCCATCTTCGCGCTTGACGATCAGGATTTCTTCTGCCGCGTTGTCTCCCCGCTTCTGCTTGCTCAGCCTCTGCAGAAAACTCCTGACGCAAATCAACACCTAATAAGTCGCCCATATCAGGTATTGCTCCGGGTACATTCCATTGCGGAGCAAATGGGGCGTTAGGTGTTGCCATGGGGGCATCGTGCTGCTGTGAAGGAGTCATAGTGGGCCATGAAAAATGAGGTTGTGTTTCCGCAACACCACCGAACGAATGTTGGTCTCAGAAGTATCAGTATGATGACCTGCAAAAGGATACTGATACATCTGTGAAGGATATTCGGAAAATGTTGTTGGCGTGTAATACATTCCATGACCACGCTCCATCATTTGTTGGGAATATTGTTCCGCTTCAACAGGCTCCCTTCGTCTGCCTATGCCCCGAGTTTCAACACTTGACTGAAGAATGTGAAACTCTTGTGCTGGGAATTCACGCTCTGATGCTGGACCAT
This sequence comes from Glycine max, assembly GCF_000004515.6. Classification (NCBI taxonomy): domain Eukaryota; kingdom Viridiplantae; phylum Streptophyta; class Magnoliopsida; order Fabales; family Fabaceae; genus Glycine; species Glycine max. Next base: position 32,382,271 of record NC_016090.4, read on the forward strand.
GTGACACTGGCTCAGTGATTCTCTCTTGCTCTTCAGATATAATCGCTAACTTATCCACGTAAGGCACGAGATCATCAACTGTCCATGTGTTCCTCCCTTGTGGTGACACCATATATGTAAAGTCTCCACAACTTCACCCTGCAATTATTAGCGTCAACAAATTAATGCTCATGCTTAAGAAATAATTAGAAGTTAAACATTGAAAAAAGATAAATACCAATGCAGTGTGTTTGCATTGTTTGGGTCGACAAACATCTTTGTTTTACGCCTATACCACACCATGTAGTCCGAGTTAAAACCCAGTAGGCCCTCCTGTCGAGGATAAACGTCGACCCTAAACTCAGCTGCATTGTTCCACTGACTAATGATTGGGGCCAACAGGTGGAACCAATTCTCATCTTGTTTGCCTTTGAGCGTTATGCCATGGAGATTCTGCGGTTGCGAAGGACACCCGGGAATAGGTTGTTGCAATCCAAATTGTCGTAAAACTCTATCGGGTTGGTGCCACTCAACAACATGGAAACAAATCAGTGGCACCACCGCGAACCAGGCTACACTTCCAACCACACAAATTGGAGGCAACGCTGCCATCACAGTTGTGTGTATGGCTCCCAGACAAACTGCATATAACAACACACTTGTCAATTTTCAGTCAAACATAACATATTAAAATTTCATTTAACCATTACATTACGATTTCTTACCTCATGTCGTTTCATCAGATCCAATTTGCGACGGAAAATCTAAGATCATCATTGCCAATATGCTGATTTCCACGTCGCAGCCACCTACAATAAAAATGAAATCATCATTGTCAACACGTTCCATCATTAAATATTTTAATTCAAATCTAATTTTTTAAACGACAAACCTGTGTCCGAGTGGTTTATTTTCTATGACGGGAGGCGTCCTCTTTGGAGCTAAAGTCGTGCATCGTTCCCATGCCCACATTTGGATTAAGATGCACATACCTCCGATTGATTTAACTTTGTAATCGGTGGCGCTGCACATCTCTCTATATAAATACGCAAGCACGGCAGGTCCCCACGCATACGTGCTGCACTGTTCAAAGTCACGTAAAAATTGTAGGTACCTTAAGGAAACTCTGCTACTACTTTTGTTAACAAAGAGGACACCTCCTATGAATCGAAGATCCACGCACGGGTAAACCTTTGTAATTGTTCAACGTTACCCTCATCAATATTTATGTGAGAAAAATGGTGAGCCAGCCAACTTAATTTGACCACACTGCCTTCAATTTCGCCTTCCTGTGGTCTGACTCCTAATAATTCTTCACACAAATCGGCCCAATCAAGATTTGTTGAACCAATTAATGGTGCCCGTCAGTACGCAGACCTAATAAAACTGACACATCTTGGAGAGTAATGGTAGCCTCTCCGCATCTCAGGTGAAACGTGTGGGTTTCGGGCCTCCATCTTTCAATGAACGCACTAATTAAGGCCGCATTTATCTTTAGGTATCCATCTTCATATCCAATAAAACCCACATTGCCGAAGCAGAGGAACAATTTCCTCTGGTATTTGTTCTTCACCTTGATACGTCGGACTGCTCGTCTGATGTGTATTTTCTGTCTGGTTCCCCATTCCAAACATGTTCTGAAACATGCTTGGGTTGCATCCACAAACGTCACCATCAATTGGACCAGACCTAGTTTGTATACTTGATGAGCATGACGACGAAGATGCCATTGATCCTACAAAATAAAATATAATACAATTAATTTGACAATAAAATTTATACATTAATTGTACATACACAAATTAAGTATATTTACAAAAAATTAATTAAAATAAATAAGAAATTATATTTTTTAAATTTCAATAACAAAATATATTATACAAATAACCTAATATATATATTCTATAAATAAATTAAATTACAAACAAATATAAATTTAAATATATAAATTAATGACTTCAAATAATTACGAGTAAAATAATTTAACATACAAAATCAATAATTTAAAATACGTAAAACTATTCTAATTTAAACATAACATATGAAACTAATAATAATAACTAAAAGTAACGTAATATAAAAAATTTAATTCTAACCTAATTTAAAATTACTAATTTACACTACATAAAATTATTCTTAATCTATCATAACAAATATTTAAACTAAATATAATCTACTATATACAAAATTAATGATTTCAAATAATTACGAGTAAAATAATTTAACATACAACATCACTAATTTAAAATACGTAAAACTATTCTAATTTAAACATAATATATGAAACTAATAATAACTAAAACTAACGTAATATAAAAAATTTAATTCTAACCTAATTTAAAATTACTAATTTATATTACATACAATTATTCTTAATCTATCATAACAAATATTTAAACTAAATGTAATCTACCATATACAAAATTAATGACGTCAAATAATTATGAGTAAAATAATTTAACATACAACATCAATAATTTAAAATACCTAAAACTATTCTAATTTAAACATAACATATGAAACTAATAATAATTAAAATTAAAATTAACATAATATAAAAAATTTAATTCAAACCTATTTTTAAATTAATAATTTACAATACATAAAATTATTTCTAATCTATGATCAAATATTTAAACTAAATGTAATCTACCATATACAAAATTTAAACTAAAGCTAATCTAAACTTAATACGTTATGGTACCTAAAATTATTCCTAATCTAAAATTATTAAATTATGGTACCTAAACCTATATAAAAAATTTCAACTAAACTTAATCTATCATATAAAATTATTCCTAATTTACCATATAAAAAATTATTCCTAATTTATCATATAAAAAATCTAAACTATACAAAATTATTATCTTACACTATCTAAACTATACAAAATTATTATTATCTTACACTACCTAAACTATACAAAATTATTATCTTACACTACCTAAATTATACAAAATTATTATCTTACATTACCTAAAACCATTTTATTATCAGAATATAAACATCTATATAAATAAAAACATACAAAAGATTCAATATATAACTTACAATTTTTTTACGAAAATGGAAGAACACCAACAAGAACAACACCAACCAAGCACTCTCTTCACACAATATTTCACTCTGCAAACTCGAAAACACAGGCTAAAAATTGAAGGCCAAACGCAGTTTATAAACGAAAGAAGAAGCACGAAGCGCCAATGGCACCAGCGCCTTCAGCAGGCAGGAAGCGCCAATGGGAATGGCGTTTCCCTGCACCTAAGCTACCTAGCCCTGCACCTTCTGCTGCTGCCTGACGGGACAAGACGGGTCAAAGCGCCAACACCACTGGCGTTTTGCAATTCATGGTCAAATCGCCAATCCGGTTAGCGCTTTCCTCCAGCAGTCGACAGTTGTCGGCCATGCATGAAGTCGCCAGTTCTACTGGCGTGTCCCATGCTGGGTACGTGCAAAAACAGCACCCCCTGGAAAATACCTCCAAAACAGCCCTAGTTTGGGAAATTTGCCACACTAGCTTGCGTCTATATAATAGTTATGACTTAGTTTGGGAACACACCATTAACACACCAATTGTACCATAAGAAGTTTCACACACGATTACTACCTAGGAAAGCAACCTGAAATATGTAAAAGGTGGGGTCGTGGAAAGCTATATAGGTTTAATAGGACCCACTAAGTTTATTAACCTTTTTATCATGCAACTTAAACCTACCGTTTTTTTTCATACAATAAGAACATTTATACAATATATATAATTAAACCTACCATTTTTTTATTGTAGGTTCTTTTATGTAATTTTGTTTAATAAATTTTTTGATTTTCTTATAAATTTTTCTTTGAATTTTTTTGTTATTTTGACAAAAGATATGACTATTTTCTTAAATTTATTAAAAAAATCATTGAATTTTTTAATATTTTCAGGTATTCTTGTCCAAGTTTTGTTTCATGTGAAAGAACTTAATTTATAGATTTTTCACAAAAATAATTTAAACATAAAATCTCTATTTTTTACTTAGTAACAAACAAAGTATAGAAGTCGTTAAAAAATTAGAAAGTATTATTAATAAGCTAGAAAAAAGATATTCTAATTACATATTATTATTATTAAAAGTATAAGTGATCAAATTATAAAAGTAATACTATTATGTTTTTGTATATTATAATTAAGCTTAATTATTTTAGTCCGTTCAAAATATTAGGTCAAGCTCCCCAATGTGGAGAGAAAATAGTAGTAGTGAAGTTTTAATTAAAAAAATCATGCAGGTTAAGAAAGTTGATTAATATAGATCCGTTCGGGGTGGTTGTTAGTTTTAACTCAATTTTCAAAATAATTGGGTTCGGAAAAAAAAGATGAAGATGAAATAATTTTTAGCTCAATTTCAAATCAGTTTTACATTCATGATCAAAACCAATAAAAAAAGTTTTATGAATTTAGTTTGGGTTTTAAAAAACACATTCTCATCACCATCCTCACATTGCCACCATCCCCGCAATGTCGTCATGGCTGCCTCCACCGCCACTGTTCCACTCCAACCATCACCATCATTCCACCATTGTTATTGCCACTACCATCCCCACCACACTATCATCATCACCATCACATTGTCGTTGCTACCATTGTTGCTGTCATAACCACCGCCACCACCATTTTGATGTAGCTCCATGTGAAGCTTGTAAGCCTTGGACCTTTTTCATTAATGGAGTCTTTTGCTTCTTGAAGATCAATGGCAGAAAAATGGAGAAGGAGGAAAGGTAATTGGAGACGTCACTTTAAGAGAAGATGAGTCAAGAATAAGTGCTTGAAGGTAGGAGAAGATGAGTAGATGGAGAGGAAGAGAAGGGGCACAAAATTTATGTTCAAATGAGATCTGAACTTTGAAGTAATTTTTCAAATGATCAAAGTTGAAAAAAATGTACACACAATACCTCTTTTTATAGCCTAAGTGTCACACAAAATTAGAGGAAAATTTGAATTTATATTCAAATTTTACTTGAATTTGAATTTGTGGAGCCAAATTTGGAGCCAAAATTTCACTAATTATGATTAGTGAATTTTAGTTATGGTTTAACCCACTAATCCAAGATGAAGTCCAAAATTCTCCACTAAGTGTACTTAAGTATGTCATGAGACATGTAAAGCATGAAAGACATGCACAAAGTGTGACTATATGAGGTGACAATGAGGTAGTAAGAAAATGCTCACCTCCCCATTAGGATGGTGTGGACTTCTTCCAATTCAATTAAATCTTTCTCCTAACACACACATCAAATGGTGCACTTAATGCATGTGAAAATATAAAACTACCCCTAATACAAAAACTAGTCTAAGTGCCAATACAAGGGCTAAAATATCCTACATTACTAGGGCACCCTCCCTACACTATGAAACCCTAAATACGAGATCAAAAAATAATCAATCCCTAATCTAATATGTACGAAGATAAGTGGGCTCATACTTAGCCCATAGATCCAAAATCTACCCTAAGACTCATGAGAAGTTGAGAACCCTAGGACCTTCTCCTTCATCTTTGACCCAATCTTCTTGGAGTCTCCTAGCCATGGATCTGGTGATGGGTCCCCTCCCTTGGAGGATTGAATCACATTCTACCATTGTTATCACCATTACCATCGCCACCACGTTGCCGATGTCATCGCCATGAATCTATCGCCTCCATCGTCGTTGTCATTATTCCACCCAACCACCACCATTTCACTGCTACTACCGTCACCATCACCATTCCACCACTATTGTCACCATTGTCGTTATCACTATTCCACCACACCACCATTAGTCCACTGTCGATGCCATCACCATCATTTAGTCACCACCTCCATCGTCGTTGTCACTATTCCATCCTACCACTACCATTCCACTACTACTACCGTCACCGTCACCATTCCACCATCGTTATTGTCACTATTTCACCCCACCATCATTATTCCACCGGCACCGCCGTTGTCGTCACTCCCACCTTGTTACTTATGTCACCGTTGTAATAGAGCGAGATAAGATAAAACAATTGACTTATTCTATTTATCTTCAAAACTAAAAACAAAGCATAAATCGAAACTCCAAACTCATCACTAAAATTGATTTTGAATATTAAAAATTTCAAAACTAAAAAACGAGAAATCATCCCAAATAATACCTTAGTTTTTAACATTAAATTTATCTTTACTTATAATGTCTTTCTTTTGAAATTATTACATCTATTTGTTGGGAGAGCAAAGCATGGTTTCTTTAATTGATTTTTTTTTTCATTTTACTACCAACTAAAATAATAAGAATACCATTCTAAAGAAAAGAATAAAGAAATTATCAAATACATCCTAAAAGATTTTTTTATTTATCTTTAGTCATGGTGGTGTTTCATGATTAGGTGACAAATACTACGAATGATACTATGATTTGACCATCTACAATACCAATATGGAGATTCCTCATGGCGATGACTTTGCAAAGGCAGAAAACTCTTCATCTCCCTTGTTGAACTCAATAATTCATCAAGCACCTTGGACGACTAGCCTTTCTGTTCAAGACGTAACAAAAACAATTGGTAGGAAGAGGGTTAACAGTAATAGAATAACTTAACGAAAGAAGATTAAAGATAAGATTATATGTAATTTATGATTAAGATAACCTCTTATTAATAACGTGTTCATTGACATATCATTTCAAATTTTTATTTGACAAATTTTTGCACAGTAACCTGCCACAAATGAAGTGCTATGGGTTAGCAAAAACAACCAAAATTCTCCCAAAAACAACCCACTACAAAACCAATCCAAGCAATCATTTGCAACAACTCTACATTCCTTGATTCAAACAAAAAACCAAAGGGAGGTGGAGAACTGTATGCTAGTTGCAGTTCACCTTTTCCCACTTATACCATTAATTACTAAAGAATTTACAACACTAACTTAACACTCATGAGCTATACCCATTTGGTGAGAGGAAATACATTGTAAATCATATCATAACCGTTCTAAATCTAAAATAATATTAACTAAAAACATTCATTGAATAAAATCAATGTAATTGTAATGTTGGTTGGATTTTGATCATAAGATCTGAAAATTGAAACAAACTACAAAAAAAAAAACATGTGATTTTTTTAGGATCGATTCCAATGTTCTAGTCTTTGAACACACCTAATAGAGTGTAACATTGTTGTAGGATCAAAAATAATATTGCACAAAATTCTGGATTTTATTAAAATATTTTTCAATTAGGAGGAGAAAAATATATTTAAACAACAAATAAACATTTATGTTGTCATACTAAATTACTATTGTAATGGAAGAATGAGCTTAATTTTGATGACATAAAACAATAGAGATTTTAGCATTACTAACCAAGTAAAAATTATCATACCCATGATTTTTAATATGATTATGACATGGTTTTTAATATGATTATGACAAAGTTATCCGTCTCGTCGCAAAGTTATCTTTAATATTATGAATATATTTTTATTAAATCAATAAATTATTTGTTATTTTTAAACAAAACAGTAGAAAAACATAATCTATATTACAATTTTTTTAAAAAAAATTATATTCTCAATATATTTTTATTAAATTAATCAATTATTAATTATTTTTAAACATAAATAGTAGAAAAAACATAGTCACATAAAATTAATTCACACAATATGTGAAACAAAAAATTAAAAACATATTGTTATATACATTAAATGATTTGTGCTATATTGACTACACTTGTTCATTAAATTTTTAAGAAAAATTGTATTTTATGAGTTAACGTCCATAGATAATTATATAAATTTATTACTAACATAATTATATATATTGTGAGATAAAAAAATTGGGAATAGAAATAAATAAATGCAATATCTTTATATAACACTGTTAGTTTCATTTTTATTGTAATCTATTATATTTTATTGGGATGACTTTCCTATCTATTTTAATAATATAGTAACTTCAAAAAATAATAATTAATATACTTTGTAATAATTTATTTATTGTTGTAATTTTATATTTCTAGTATAGAGGGGCGAAGTATTAATTATAGCATCAAACTCTTATTGGAAATCAACCATGTCTATAGTATTATAGAATAAAGAGTAGAATGAAGAAGAAAGTGAAGGTGGGAAGGGATAAGAGAATAAAGAAGGATGAACAACTTACAAACTAAAGAAATAGTGTAAACAAATGAATAATGTGTGAACTTTGGGTAGTTTAAAAGTGACATACTGTGTGAAGAGAGAAAACATGAATAATCGGAGGAAAAAAAAAAAACAGCAGTCCAACATTCCACTATGTTTTAAAATTTATTTTTCTGAAAATTAATAATCTTATACATTTTAACAATTTATCCTTAAAAAAACGATTCAATCTCTAATTTTTTTTATAATACTTAGAAAAAATTCTTATGATGTATTCACAATAAAGGCATATAAGTTTCATCCTTGCATGTTGGAAATGTTAATAACTTGTTTCGAATACTTATAAACACTTCTTATATATTCCCTTGTTGAATTTTAAATTCGGGAAAAAAATTATGTCTTTGTTTATGTTTCATTTTCAAAATTACATGAATTATTCATAATATTTATTATGTTTATTTTTTATGATTTCTATTTTATTTAATGACGGACGGCAAACTCTAAATAAATTTAAAATATAAATAAAATAACAAGGAAAAATTTCTAATAAAATTCTATTAACATGCTTGAACACGTGTCATGAATAATGATAAATTAATTTATATTTGAGAAAATTTGAGTTATTTTACATTATATATTACAAATTCATAACAATTAACACAACAATACGCCTGTACATGGCACGAGCCATCAAACTAGTTCTTGAATTAAATATGATTTTTTCCACCCAATTTTTTTTTATGATATAGAAACTTTTATTTTTCTTTATAGGAATACCAATTATTTGGTTTATTTTATATACGTCAAATTTGATAACTCATTTATGTTCTACTCTTTTCAAATTTGCCAAAGCATTTAGCTAATGAAACATTTTATTTCTCTATAGTGCAATTACATAGATTCTTTCTTTTTTACTTACAAAAATAATAGGTTTTTTTTTTATTATGAAACATGGAATATATTTTATTTCATTATAATTTTACCATATATAATCCTTTGATTGATTAAGACAATTTCTTACCCCTTACAATTGTTCAAATGTTGAAATATAATATTTAAAAATATTTTAAGAATTATTTTTCACATATAACTTATGGTAAATATATATACTAATTAATAATATATATTACTTATAGTAAATATATATACTAATCTTTTAAATAATACCTTTTTAATAATATTTATTGTGACTAATGATAATCTAACCCAAAGAAATATATATATATATATATATATATATATATATATATATATATATATATATATATATATATATATAATAGATAGGATAAGAATGATAATTTTACCACTTGTTTTCCATTGTTTTTTCTTTTTGAAAGGGATTTTTTACCTGTTATTATCTAAACTAACTATGTTTTGTATAGTATTATTATAAATCTCATTTATCTATCTATCTACATATTTATTTATTAAAATTAATTATTTTTAAGATTATATTATAAACATTTATATATAATTGTTATAATATTGGATAACTTTTAGTTATTAGGATAAAATATATTTTTAGTTCATATTCTTTCATTGTAACTTGCACTACTATAAAAAAGCATTTCCACGACATCAATATAACATCGGTGTTATGCGAACGTTGTTGAATCTGTAGCGGTGGCATTTTTGTAAATACCCCGACATTAACGACAACGTTTTTGGTGCTGCTCGATGTTGTATTTGAGCGGTTCAAATGACTATGTTTGAGCTGTGAAAAACGTCTTCGTATTTCACAGCATGCTAATGAATACAACGATGTTTTTTAAGAAATCACCGTCCTTGTTGCAGTTTTGCAAATTAAAATAAAATTTTAGAAACCGCGCCCTTACCTTATAACTCTTTGCCCTTCCTATCTGTCGTGAGCACGCCCTAGCTAGCAACCTCCTTCGTAGCAAACCTCTGTGGTGCCCTCCCTTGTGTGCTTTTGCGTTTCGTCGATGCCGGTAACTTGTCCGGGCTAGGTTTTGTCCAACTTTTGTGAGGTAAGTAAACTTTGTTAATTACTTGTTAGTTTTCGTCATTTACCAGTTCTAGGGTCTGTCCGGGCTTGGTATTTACCGTTGAGGTCAAACTCTAGGGTCTGTTGGATTGAGTTCTGCATAAGCAACATGAAAATATAACAACATTGCAATTAACCCAGCTTTTCCTTAATTTATTGGGTGCTATGGTAAGGACTGTGTTCGAAAGTGAAAATAGTTTTTTTAATTGGAGTTGCGTGTACACTTTGAGGTAACACCGTATGTATGATACAACTATATAGGTGAGTCATGGTTTTGAGGGACAAAGAGAACACTTCATGGGACGGGAATGGTAAATAATGATGATGATGGTTTGTGGGGTTTTCTTAAAATTAATATGAATATGAGGGTATATAGAGAGAGAGACAGAGGAGAGACAAGGATTGTGTTTTTATTTTGGTTGATACCTATAGTGGAAAAGGGATTGGAGGGGGACCTCATACAGAGCTGTTTAGCAGACAATCTGTATCATCATATCACACACTATAACCATAACAAATGTACACTAGAAACCACTGGTTAGGCAACTCAAATATCAAACACGGATTCTACTCCATAAAATTTCAACTCATATTAGCTATTACCCATAGGTCCTATCCCTTATCCTCCTAGTCCCCTCTAACCATTTAGGAGTCCCTAGGGCCCTCAAACAATGAACTTTAAGTCTTGATATTGTATCGTAGAGATTATTGTTAATGGATTCCGTAACCATTAAACTTTACTGGCAGTCTAAGTAAATCAATCTCGAAGGTTGCTTGAAGAAATTAAAGGATGTATAGGTATTGAATATACTATTAGTACTTTACAATGACTATTGTGATTGGACTATGTAAACAGAGTTTTGTCCTCAATGCTTTAATTTATAACTGAATCAATAAATTTCGGTCTTTTAATTATGAATTGGTTTTGTTGCTTAAACTTAAGTTGAAACCGCCTAATGTGATATAAGTCTAACAAACTAATTCAAAATATGTTGTCTTATTCACGCACCTAAACTTTATCCTCAATGGAGTGTACTGTGCTATGATAAACTAAATAGCCCTTGGAGTTGTCTTATTCACGCACCTAAATAAATAAATAAAAATGGTGCTCAACATCAAGAGACTAGCCAGATTCTACTAATTAGAAAAAAAAAATAGGAAATGCATTACATAATAATAGTCATTTAAGTATATGATAAGGAACATAAGGTACACTTTGCATTCAAGTCTCGTGTGTGATAAGGTCCATAAGGTACATTTTGCATTTAAGTCTTGTCTTGTATACAACATATGCTTCTTTTCTGTTGTATTGTTGTTATGAAAAACTTAAAAATTATGAAATAAAAAAGTCATTATAATTCTTCATAGGTAGAATCTGATTGTGTATTCCTCCAACCCCTCAATTTGCTTACTTTTTTTAAATTGCTTTGTCATAGATGCATGAATTAACATCTGGACTCATTTAAGGACCCTGTTTTTTAGGCGAAGAACCCAATTTTGTTTGTTGTAACTTAAGTTTCCAATTCCCTAGCAAGATAGGTTACTGCTAATATGATAGTTTGAAGGTCATTTCCTCTTTTTGGTAAATATAATATGATTTTTACCCCAAACATAATTATTTCCTTTCCTTAAGTAGTTTAGGTGAGTATTTGTGTTCATGCCAATTGTAGATCAAAGTTATTTTTCCAGAAATAAGTTTTCAGTGAAAAGTTTTATCCATATTGGTTTTCCATAGAGAATTAAATTATATCCGATTTTTTTTTCGACAAATGCTACTTTGTTAGTTGGTAGTTTTTGTTAATGCTTAGTTGGCTTGCAACAGTGGCCTATAACATTAGTGGACAGGAGAGAACAATTAACTAGCATGAGTAACTGATAATTGGTGAGTTTCTTGAGTTAGTGTGTGTTCAACCAACTAATGGTGATTGTTAGTTAGTAGCACAGTATGTGGGTAAGGTGGCAATGCATAGCATAATTCTTGAAATTTTTCTGTAAAATAGGGTCTGCAACAAGAAGCAATTATATTTGTCTGCAGAGTGCTTCTTTATTTATTGGATAATTTCTTTTGACCAGAACTCCAGAAGTTTCCTTAGACAGTTACTTCTGGTGAAATAAATGTGTTCTTACACTCAGCTTTCATTTTTATTAGTGTTGGGGCTACACAAGTTTCTGTGTGTAAGGTGAGGTATTATAATAGTAGAAGGGATAAGTCATAAGTTAAAGAGGTTCAAAATTGAAAGGCAGATTCAATTTGGAAGAAAATCTTGAAATGGAACTATTCATCACCTGGTGTATCTGAGGCTATCAGGTTAAAAAAAATGAACTTAAAAAACAAATGAGTTAATCTAGTATTGCAATACATCGGCTAGTTAGTTTCTTTATAATAGTATCACATGTAATACGATTTCCGTCTTTTGACTTTCTTTAATAGAGGTAATGGCCCTCTTTAATTTATGAACTGGTTAGTAAGCAGAAACGATCATCTATCAAAGATGGTTCATGTCAGCTATAAGAAGTATAAGCTTGTGTATGCTTGTAATCCTTAACAAGAATTCTTTTGGTTTAGTCTTTCCTATTTAACCTTCATTCGCCAATGTTTGTTTCTATTACTTCTATATATATTACATGTCTTCTCCTTATTCTCATATCCTAGTATTTTTTATATAGTTTTGACATTTCATTTGAGTTGTCATTACTATTATAATTTGTGCTATTATGAGTTCTTGATGAGCATAAATATCATTGCAGGAGAAACAGTTCTTAAAAATGTTCCAGATGTCAGTCATTGAAGTGCCCACAAATCTTGCTAATATTCGAAAACATTTGCCTATTCAAGCTTCTGCTGTAGGACATTTAATATTCGTTACTGTTGATTCTTAAGTATCTTTATAGTGTTGTATTTATTTAAACGAAAATACATTTTTGGTAACATCATAAAAACACGTTTTCATTGAGACAAATCCATATCCCATACACGATTTTGTTGGATATTGTGTTTGGACATTCTCTTACAATAGAAGTGCATTACTATTGTATATTTTTGTTCAACCAAAAGTCCGGGGTATTTTTGGAAATAGAAAATATTAAACAAAGTGTGAGGTGGTAAGATAATCTTTGTATCTTGCCTTCCGTTTCTCCATACTTTTTGTTTTCCAATAGATCTTCGTCTTCTAAAAGGTAGTCTCCGAAACCTTAGCAGTGATGTATTCCTGACTCATTTTTTTTCTCTCTAAATAAGGGCTCATTAATTTGAGAAAATATTTTTATTTTTATTTTATAAAAATAATTGTCATTTTCATGCCTCGCCTTTTGAAGTCAATTTGTAACCTTGCCTTTCAAATACACTGCTTCCTTGTCTATGTGCTTCAGATTGATATCAACAAAGGCATTGCTTTAGGTGCTATCTAGACAAACTTCAATCTCGTAGGCTAGGAAGGCACTCTTGAATTTGGCAATGAATTCCAAGCTACAATATTTTTGTTTGCCTTGAATCACTACTAAAAAATAGGCTTTCTACATCGGTTTTAACGACCTTTCTACATCGGTTATGACGCGTGGTGGTAACCCGGGATCGTTGATTCACAACATCGGTTTTATGACCGTCTTTGAAGGCCGGGTTTTCTACATCGGTTGTCTAGCTACAACCGATGTAGAATGGGTAGCTTTCTACAGCAGTTCCAAGGCTAAAACCGATGTTGAATGGGTTGATATCTACATCGGTTATCAGTCAACCGATGTAGAAAGTGAAAGATTTCTACATCGGTTATAGTTCAACCGATGTAGAATGACTATATATGGTACGTGGCTACATCGGTTATCAATCAACCGATGTAGAAAATGAGGAGATTTTCTACATCGTTTATCACCAAAACCGATGTAGTATGAGGATGTTTCTACATCGGTCTACAGTCAACCGATGTAGAATTTGAAGAGCTTTTACATCGTTTATCGTATAACCGATGTAGAATGAGGATATTTTCTACATCGTTTATAATTGAATCGATGTAGAATATGTTGATTTTTTTTTAATTTTTGGAAATTTATAAACCCAGGTTAAATTAGTACAAGAAAAGCTATGAATTGAAATACAGTACAAATAATGAAATTCAACAAAATATTGAAAAGCTATGAATTGATCTATCTTGCTCACTCCTTTTAAGAATGTTTGTACCAATGATGTAAAAAAAATAAAATAAAAAAGACTGAATTTTTTTGACAAGGCTCTAATTTAAATCATGCTCCAAAGTTTAGACAAAAGTTTGATCTGCTCAAACCTACTTCTCATGGAGATCTTTGAGATTCATATTCCATCAATTGCTCCCCACTGTTATGTCCAAGTAAACCAAGTATCAGAAACTATAAAATCTCAAGTAAAATTTGATGTCAAGTTGTAAACGTACTTATGATCATCTTTGTCACTGTTAGTGCTAGAGGTAGGTGCAAAGCCTTTAATAACATCAAGCTTGTCTCTACAGAAGAAAGAAACAAAAATAAGAGTAGATTCATTGCAGATAATTCTTTGCAATGATCAAGAATAATTATGAACCAATCAATCAAGAAGCATAAATTGAAAATTGGTCCCACATCAAGTAACAGTCCAAGTAACTTACAGGATCTTCAAGTGTTGTAATTGAGACAGAAAATCGGGAACTTCATCCTTTAAGCTATTATTTGATAAATCCCTGGAAAGCAAATAATTAAGTTGCCCCTTTAGATATATTTAAATCTTGACACATGTACCAAATGACATATTGATTGTTGACACATAATACAAAGCAAAAAAATAAATAAATTAAAATAAGAGGTTTTTTCTGCAGGTCTCATCATTATTGAATCAAGAAAAATAAAATAAAATAAACTCACAAATTCTCCAGCATGGTGAGATTTAAAATTGAAGGGTCTATCTTTCTTGACAATCCACTCGAAGATAAATTCCTGCATGTTTTACACAAATCCACTTGAAGATAAATTCCTGTTTTACACGCCCAATCATTATTATAGGTTAAATATGTTTTTGTTTTTAATAAATATTTGATTTTTATATATATTTTTTAATAAATTTATGTTTTACATTAAATTTTTAGTAAAATAATAATTTTTATTTTTGATCTTTAACACTTATTTTTAATCCTTAATAAATTATATAATTTTGTATTTAATTCTTGATAATTTTTTTCATTTATTATTAGTTTGAGCTAAAATAAAATTTACTAATTTATTAGAGAACAAATAATGTGTTAATTTATCAAAAATTAAAACAAAATATTAAGAATAAATAAACAAAAGTATTGTTTTATTAAAAATTTAGTGTAAAACAAAAATTCATTACAATAAATATTTATGAAGGACAAAAATATATTTAAGCTTTTTATATATGTTATCATTTCAGTTTTATAAAGTTATGATATTAAATTGTTAAACACGACTTACAAAGTTGTGATTGTTGGGGAGTCATTTCCGGGATAAGTACAATTCAGACCATCCCACAAGTAGTCTATAGGGGCGCATGGATTCATTGCAGAAGAAAGAAACAAAAATAAGAGTAGATTCATTGCAGATAATTCTTTGCAATGATCAAGAATAATTATGAGCCAATCAA
The DNA here is from genome assembly GCF_000004515.6 of Glycine max. Lineage (NCBI taxonomy): Eukaryota > Viridiplantae > Streptophyta > Magnoliopsida > Fabales > Fabaceae > Glycine > Glycine max. The sequence continues at coordinate 32,397,992 of NC_016090.4, forward strand.
TCAAGAAGCATAAATTGAAAATTGGTCCCACATTCTAAAAATGGTCATCTCAGTGCTTCAAAAAAATTTCCCAAAAGAAATAGAAAGTACAAAATCATACATAAAAGCTTAGAAGCAAAGTTTGAGGGTTTTATCTTACTTTTGATATCCTGTGTCCACACCTTTGTTGGGGATGAACCAATTTCTTCATCTCCCTGAGTGTTATTCCAATTGGCACTTTCTTTCTTCAAATGACCAAGCTCGCTCAAAAAATATTCAACATTGATGTAATGGCATTCCCTCCGAGTCTTCCAGAAAAGGAGTTCCACAAACAATAGGGGTTGCTTTTTCATTTTCTTTAGCATCTTTCTGACCAAACAAGTAGAGAAAAAGATCAAAATGTAGGGACATCAATGCTGAATTTATAGACACCTTGAATTTATAAGATATAAAGTAGAGAAAAGGATCAAAATGTAGTAAAATCTTAGTTGGTATGCTCATATTTACATCTGAATAACTATACCTGCATAGTCCTTGCAGGGACATCAATGCCGATTGCTGTGTTAGTTAAGGAGAAGCACCCCTTGGGCAGTAGTGAATTTACCATCCTTGGGCAGAGGAAGATACAAATCAAGCTGCTTAAGTTTTCTAGAGACTTGGGCAGTAGTGAATTTACCATCCTTATCCAGTGCATTGGCTATCATGTAACTACATCTTCTGTGGTCCTTGAATCTGCAGAAATAACAACCCAGCTATTAACAGCAAAATCAAAAGCTAAATTGAAATGCTATTTGTCATCCTGAGCAAAATAATATAGAAAATTCAGAAAACATTGAATTTTCTTATTTAACTCCTCTAAAAAGGTAAGCCACACAATATGTAACATTAAACAAAGTCTAAATAAATAAACAAACAAAAACACTAATGTAAAGCAAATGAAACAATGTCAAGGTCTATGTGACTGTACATGTGTCGCCAAATCCTACCTATCATTATCCTTTAATCTAAATGCTAATATTCATTCACTAAATCAATTATGTGACCAATTCTCTTCTTCACAAACCCAGTTGTCACAGTGACACAGATGGACCGATTGGGGACGCTGATGAGATCTGGTTTATAATGTCATTTTATTAATGGTTGCTGGCATCATTGATTATAGAGAGTCTCTACTAGAGACTTGTCTTTATACCAGGATGTATTATGGTACATAAAGCAACTTCACCTGCCGGCTAGAACCTTCCTAGGAAGAGAGTATAATTACAATTAGTGTTTTTGCACTAACAACATTCATGGCTTTATCTTTATAGTCCAAAAGGAAACACCAGCCAAGAACTCTTATCACAATCTCGTCAGCGCTCAGCAAGGCATAAAAGCAATAAAAAATACACCAGCAAGGCCCATGTAGCGGGAAGAGAAAACAGTTGGTCAAGTGAGTGGTTCAGTGAATCAATCCTAGCCTTTTAGATTAAAGGAGAAGCAAGGAATAGGATTTGGTGAAATATAAAATTTGATACTTAATGTCAATTGGTCATATATACATAACAGAAACACATGCACATGCACACCAAAGCCTAAACTGCAATTTAATAAAATACTCCAAAATAAAGTGTCATATTGCTTAGTTTGGAATTTATCATAATTTTTTATTTCATGTTTATCGAAGAATTCATCTAGAGGAAATAAATAAGGACAAGAAGAAAACAAGCAACCATTCTAGAACAATAATAATAAAAGAAATAGAATAACACATATCAAAACCGCTCTCAAGTGAAAACCCATAATTACAAAATTTATAAGCAATATAATTGATTAGCATTTCCATCTTGAATATAAATAGGATTATTCAACTGTCAAGTTAAGGTTCCATCCTACAGTTTATGCATTGGTTCAGCACCATTTTAATTATCAGCTGTATATATATATATATATATATATATATATATATATATATATATATATATATATATATATATATATATATATATATATATATATATATATATATATTCACATTTAATGAATGTCCTAGTTCTCCCTATATGCCATCTACCTAAAATTCCATTTCTTTTTCGTCCCACCCTTAATTTACTTTCCCCTTCCCTATATGACTTTATTTGTGTCATGCATCCCTCCAATCCTTATGAACTTTGAGTTTTGACAATGGGGACAATGAACAGAAACAGAACAGTTATTTCCCAGCAACAACAACTGAACATCATTTAGATTTTAAAAAGAAAAGGGGAAAAACTCTGTCCAAATGCTTCTGTCCACATTAAGAAAATCTAGCTAATTTCATCAACAGAACAAGAAAGCATGGTCATATTGATAAGCAGCAGCTAAGACAATGAATATAACAAATAGTTCTAAGGTAATAATATTGGTGCCATTGAAATGAGAATTGTCATAGTAACATCATAAATACCTTTTTTCTATATCTTGAGGTACCAAGATGTTTCGAGGCTCCAAGATGTTTGGACAGGATGAGCTAAAAGCAGATGCAAACAATGAAGTAAGAAATTTCTTGTCGGACAATATGAATGTTTTTTGTTGATCCATCAATGCCAAAACATCACCCAAAAAATGGATCCACGTTGCATTGTTACCTGTTCTTACCAATTTAGAAATTTATAAAGTAACAAGGTAAAATTAATTAGGCATTGAGGGCTACATCAAATTATTCAGACAATAGAGTACCATTTTTCTTGCCAGAACGCTCAACATGACACCACAATGTACGCAATGAATCAATACAGCTCATGGCAGCAACCCTTATAGACTGGAAGAAAAATAAAAAAAATGCAAAGAAATCATTTGAGCCGATAACATCTTTTCAAAAACAAAGAAAACGGAAAAAAAAAGTAATAGAGGATATACCACCAAGAAAACCATTTGTCAACAATTATAAATTGGCGGTGTGCAGAAAAGGACAAAAATATACACAACGTCAGAGAGTAAAGCTAACAAAGAATCATACCTGATTATCACTCGCAAATGGAACAAGAACAGAAGGAAATTCAGCTAAAAGTTCAATTTTCCATTTATCTTGCGACAGGCTACAAAGAAATGCATAGCATTGAAGACTTTCAACCTGAACTGCAGCAGTAACACCTGTAGAATGAAAGATTCAACCAAAAAATATGCCAATTGAACTTTATCTGACTTCTGATTCTGAACGAAAAATGTTAACTATAGAATACCAAAACAATTTGTAAATATCAATTCCAAAGGAACACAACATTAGCCAAGTAAAATATAATAAGTGTAGAGCACCTTCATCTGTGAAAAACTTAGATAAGAGGCGGGGAGGTGATATTTTGCACTGTGCTGCTAAGTAATGGAGGTGTTCGAGGAATGTATGCTTCAATTTAGAGGAAGCAAAAAATACAAACAGATCCCTTATCTTGTTGACCCACTTATCATCATCACGCTGCATTTTGTAAAAGGTTAATATCCAACAAATGTTGAAGGTGAGAATCTAACAACAAATTCCAAGAAGGAAAGCAGGTTCATTAGACAATTGATAAAAGGATTACAAATAGTAAAGGAATTACTAACAAGCAGAATGTCAGAAGGTAGTACTGATATTAGTTGTGCTAGCCTCCAAAATATGCAAATCATAACCTTCACATTTAGATGTCTCAGCTTGACATACAAAAGCTCATTAAAGAATGCACTGCAATCCCAGTCTAACACTTCAGGCTTGAACTGCAAAACAACCCGAATTCCCAACAATCAAAACAGAAGTAAAAAATTAGCTTCTCATTACAAAAAAAGTAAAAAAAAAATGAAATAAAAGCACCAATATGCTAGTAAATCATTTGTACCTCATCCAATGAGGCATCACCAGCTGTCATTGATGTTTCCCACTCAGCCTTTAGAATAGGAAATACACATTCAAATAGTGTATAAATGTCTTCATCTTTGATCAAAAGAAAAAAGTCAATATTTACCATTCCTTGATCCCATCTTTTGTAATTTTTTTACAAAGAAATCTAATACAGAGAATAGAAAAGTACAACTAGGGGAAGTAAAATATACTTCAAACATTTATTTCTAGCTTATTTGTTTAAACATTACTTTTTTAGTCATTATACGATATAAGATATTTATGTATTAGTTATCAACTATTTCTGAAAAATATTAAAGAGAAGGGGAAAACAAACCTTTTGGTTTTATCAAAAGAGACTGCAAAAGAACAAAAAAGAAGAGTGTCTTTGACAACTCCAAATCACTGCAGCTTTCAACAAACCAAGCAATATGCTCTTTGGGGTGGACCATGAAATTCTTAGCCATGTTATCAATAGTCTTCAAGTTAATTGAAGATAAACTTCCAGGTATCAATGTCTGCAATTTTACTTCAAAAGTCACTAAAGTAAAAGATGATTGACGATTTCATCTGACGTAAACATATTCATGAGTTGTTGTGATTACTGATTAACAATTTAGAAATACTATCAAACCAAAAATGTCTTTGAGAAAACCCACACCACAAGTACTACTAGTAAGTAGTAACATATCATGTTCATATACTAGACTCGTCATGCTCTAATTGGGTTATTCCCACCATAATATCTGTAAAAAATGTGCATTTGAATTTTCAAAGTTTTGCTTTTCCAAAGGAGACAGGACCTTATGCTTGATTCATATCTTCAGTTCACCTTGGCAAATTCTTTATAGGATCTAGAGTTTGACAAACTTGCCTTTTTGAGCAACAGAATTAAACTTCTTCATACTGTAATTGTACATTAAAAACAAATTTGAAAGTAGATATTTACCCCTTCTCCAAAAGAAGACACGACAATATTCTGATAAAGTGGCCAGTTTATTTTGTTGACTAGTCCCAGAGCCTTTAAATTCAAGCTTTGTGTCTGCATGGCAAAATAAGTGGTTATTTGATAATTACCAGAGAAGGGAAAATATAAAAGCTATTAAATAAGTACAAGACCAAAATATATTAATTTTCTATCCGAAAAAAATATTAAATATGAAGTTACTTATTACATGTGGTAGAACAAGGAGTAACGGAAAAATCATAGCAGCAACATTCTTCAAGTAATCAGTATGATCACTGAAGTAGGAGATGGCATTCTTTAGACAAGTGACAGCAACTTCACCATTTAGACTATAGTTATCAGCTGAACCTACAAGAAGAGAATGGCGCATAATACATAGAGTGAACAAAGAGCATAATTTTTTTTATTCAATTAGTAAGGAACCAAGCAAAGACCATTTGCTTAAAGAATATCTAATACAAATCATTTCTTCTTTTTACTGTTTAGAGTCACTTGTAGGCATCGCAGTTGCTTCTCCTACAAATCAGATCATCTGAGAAGCCAAGTCATCAGGCAATTTGTAATTATAAACTTATAAAATTTGAAATTAAAAAAAAGGAGAGAGGTCATTATTGCAGCACCTGAGTAGCTTTTTCGATGATTTCTTGGACCAATGTATGAGAAGGTTGCGGCGGACTGAATGACCCAAGCAGGAACATGTCAAACGCTGACCTGCATACAATTAGAGTTGCACAACAAAAAAACTGATCTTATATTGGGACCAATACAAAATGCAACCCAAAAGCAGTGCACACTAATAACGTAAACAAGTCCCATAATCATGTAACGATGCCGAATTAAAAGTCATGACCAGACATAATGATGTGTCTTGTGCAATGAAAATTTTACGTTACAAAGGTGATTAATGTTCCTATGTCATCTAAATTTGTCTAATTTACATCCATTTTCCAACTTCTAGCAAATAGGCTGCCCATTTCTTGCGTATTGTCGTCATGGTGTCAGTGTCTAATGCTGTTCCATCTGAAAAATACTACCAAGGGGAAGAAAATAAAATTTAGTTAGTACATCAACCATTTAAGTACGATTTCATACTACACAAATTGATTTGTTAGTCTAATAGAGGACATACGTTGTGGAGTTCATTTTTCAAACCGGCACTAACGATGCACCACATCCAATGCATCACATAATATCCACACTCATATGGTCCTTGTTGTACATGGCTCTACATGCAATATAAGCGCTCAATAAATGCTGGATCATTCCAATTGAAACATCAGACTTATTTCAAATTTTAAAAAAAAATAGGGATTACAACATACCTTAGCCTCAATCCATTGAGGTGGAGGTGGAGGTGCATTGTCCTTGCCTTGGAGATTACTGCATATTTCCTTCATTGCACTAAATTTGACAATAACAAAAGCCGAAGTTAACATGTAATGCTTTGAGTAGTAAACTACAAGTAATGACCAATGCTAAATTGAATAAGGTTGCGAAGTACTTGTTCACTGCAAACTTAATGTGAACATCAGGCTTTCTTCGTATAGAATAGAACCATACTATAATGTTCTCTCGTGGACACAACACAAGAAGTTGCCAATGTGCCCTGAAGTCAACAACATGAAATTCACCATCAAACTGATGCAAACACATTGATAACAAGCACATGAATAGACTTACTGATTGAAGTAAGGTCCTAAGTAGATTTCTCGATGTGACACCTTGACCCACGTTTCTATGTACTTTTGACATTCTTCACGCGTGTCCTTTGTGCAGCGTATAGACTGGGGCTCAAGGAAACCGTACACTGGAGAAAAACCAATGCTTGTACTCCAATCATTCATAAACCTGTTTTAAACACAATCAACAATATTCTTAGACAAATATGGAGTGGACAATAAGATATGACAACCAGTCAAATAATATGATTTACTTACATCATCCACAGTTGCAGTACAGATATGTTTAAACATTTGTCACCTAAAATTATTTCAGTCACATCTACATGTGTGATGAAAAAACCATTTGAGGCATTAGGTAACCCAAATTTCGCCCCGTCCCATGCCAACTCCATTGGCTTTGTGTAAACCACATATGACTTCTTAACCAATTCTCCCAGTGGGTCATCTGTGGCCACAGATGTTAACCTGTTCGGCTCTCCAACAGACTTTGATGGAGGCTTATCGAGTCCTACGACCACCTATAATAATTGAAGTTAGTGTACAGCATGAAGAAGCATGTCAACAAATAGAACAGGTTCATAGGAGAAAAAAACTAACCTCATTAGTTACTTCCCTAACAAGATGGGTCGGCCATGCGACGAATGTGCCAACGGCCTGCTCAAGATAATGAACCTCTGATGTAGGAATAGGGACCTCAGCGTAAGGCATGTATGTTCTGACAACCTGAACCTTAACAACATCATTTTCATAACGAACATTATGTATGGTAGATGAATTCTCAAACACTTTTCCCAAGCCCGCAAGCACAATATTTTCCCCAACAACTACGAACAAGCCCATCAGATCGTCACCACCACTCAAAAGCTCTTTAAGTAATCCGCTTCCTTCAGGTCCAGCGCAGCTACCCTTTGTGCTAACACGCGCAAGTAGAGCTTGTATTTCTGGCGCCTCAATGGGGGCTGACTGATGTGATGCAATATGAGATAGCTCTACTTTCAATGATTTTTTTAACTCTTGCTTCATCATCTCCAAATTTTGCCACTGTTTTTCTTCAACTGCCCTCATCCAAGCCTCTTGTTGCTGCTTTTGTTCTTGTTGTACCTCCTTTCTTATCTCATCCTATACCTCCTTTCTTATCTCATCTTGTAGCTGCTTTCTTATGTCATCCTTAATTACACCGATGATATCAGCCAATTGTTGTTGGTTGATCGATGGTGACGATGTGCTAGAAGCACGTGAGGCTTGGCCAAAGTATTGGCTTATTGTGACACCTGTCCCTGCGACGCGAACACGGCCTGGATGCTTAGGTCGGCCAAGGGCCGTGTTGAGTATGTCCTGTCGCCCATGCGGAACAAAACTCCCCTGTGTTGCTTGTTCCTGTAATGAATCCTGCATGCATATACAATTTTTGAATTTGAATTAAACAAATTTGACTAGGTTAGCTAACCATTATTTGCCAATGACAGTAACCAAAAAATATATGAACTGACAATTTTGTCTGCAATTTCTTGTGCCACTTCAGACGTCATTTGGCCATGCCGCTTAGTGCGGGCGATCTTCCACTTCAAGTGTCTTGCAATTGGGGATGGTGGGTCGATGTTGAGTGTTGGGCTTTCAGTACACGAATGTTCCTCATGTCCACGCTTGCTCTTCTCCTCCATAAGTTTCTTGTCAAGCAGTTCATACCCCCCACGAGACAGTACGTGAGGGCAGTCATTAAATTTTTGAATTTCCTGGGCCTTCTTTCGTATACCCTGAAAAAGACAAGCTTGTACTAGTCATATATATGTTACAAAACAACGAAAGCAAAAATTGAATCGATTATTGCAGATACAGAAATACTTAAACAAACCTGCCAATTAGGAGTTTTGCGGCTTTTTGCAAATTCCGCCCATGTTTCTTGATCAAGGCCATACTTGACTGTAGGATCAGATATTTGCTGACCTTCATTGTCAGCAAAGACAAATTTTGAAGTCAATGAAGACTTAAATTGCCTCCATCTTGCTGCAACTGTTGACATCACCTTTTTTTTTGCATTTTCACCTTCAGGGATATCAAATTTGCGCTGCACAACAAAAGGAGTTATGTAACAGTATGTAAATGAATCCTTTAAAAGTAACTTAACAACAAAATCATGAATACAAGTGTATTTAGAATTACTTACCAAAATATCTTTCCATATTAAGCTCTTTAGATCGTCGGGGACAACATTCCAATTCGCGTGTACAATAGGAACTTTTTCCCTTGCGACAACCCCTAAATAACTGTGAAATTTCTCTTTATGAGGCCCTGACCCTCTACCTGTAGCTGGATTCACGTTCACAACTAGCCGTGGGCCATCTAAGCATCTAGACGTCAAACTTCTGAGCCTCGTGGATTGTCTTGTCCTTTTCGAAGTAACCTCAGGAGGGTTTTCTGATTGTGGCGGGGATGGTGGTGGTGTTGCCATGGCCCTGCGGAACAAAACAAGTGTTATAAATATGTCAAATTCAATGATGTAATAGGGTGCATGATTTTCAAAACAACTTAGCAATTTATGCATGACTAATGTTAGAAATGTTAAGTAATACTTATATGGTTGTGCTTACATAGTTACGTAGGAATGTTCTCCCATAAACCCTCGTCATGATCAGTACGATTTGCATATACATCATCCTCTTCTTGTTCAATAGTACTTGAAGGCATATCTTTGGAGAAAGATGGCATGTCAGTGACATCAAGTGTTGATCCATCAACATGGTGACCAATACAAATTGTTCTCCCTTGCAAAACCACTGCCCATCTAGAGTCGCATGGATCTTCTACATAAAACACCTGTCGAGCTTGCGTTGCCATTATGAATGGGTCGTCCTTGTAACCAACTTTTTTAAGGTCTACTAAAGTGAATCCCATTTTGTCTTTACGCACACCTGTGTTTCCATTGACCCACTTACATTTGAAAAGAGGTACTCTAAATTCACCGTAATCAACCTCCCAAATCTCTTCAATGACTCCATAGTAAGGCATGCAAGCTTCAATGGGATTATTGTCAGCAGCACTACAAAAGTGCTCTGATTGACCATCAACACTGACCCCGCTATTCTGCACACTACTTTTATCATCCTGGGACTTTGTGTAGAAAGAATACTGATTGATATCATATCCCTTCCAAGTTGGAACATTCATATTTGGACCCACGGCTAGCAATCTTAATGTGTCTGAAGCACTGTCATCGGCGAAGATTGTTTGTCTAAACCACGATATGAAAGTTCTATTGTGCTCTTGCAACAACCTCATCATGTTCATTTTTGGGTGAATACGACACAAATGTTGTTTGTGAGCATCTATGTAAGGGATTACCTCAGCTGTGTTGTGTAATACATATAGATGAGCTTGTGCTAGCTGTTGGTGATCCATGGTTACAACATTGAACCCCCGTGTGCCCCTACCTTCCATGGTGGAGCCATGACGACTTTGAGGAAGTCCCACTGGTGTAGCCATTTCTATATATTGTGAACAAAACTCAATAGCTTCCTCAGCAACGTATCGTTCAACAATGCTAGCCTCTGTCGATATGGATTTTTGGTATATCCTTTCAACACCTTCATGTAACATTCAACTGGATACATCCATCGTAAAAAGACGGGCCCACACAACCGAATCTCACGTACAAGATGAACAATTAAGTGAACCATGATGTCAAAAAACGATGGAGGAAAGTACATTTCTAATTGACATAGTATAATGGCTGCCTCGTTCTCCAAATCATCCAATTGTTTTGGGTCAATGACCTTACGACAGATTGCATTAAAGAAAAAGCACAAGCGGCTGATTGCAACCCTTACCTTTTCAGGCAATATACCACGCACAGCCACTGGCAACAATTGTTGCATTAACACGTGATAATCATGAGATTTCAAGCCAACCAACTTCAAATCATTAATTGACACAAGGCTCTTGATATTGGAAGAGTATCCTTGTGGGACTTTCACATTTTTAAGACAATGACAAAATTGTTTTTTCTCCTTAGTTGACATTGTGTAACATGCTGGGGGCAAATAAGTTCGCTGACCTTGTGATTATGGATGTAACTGTTCTCGTATACCCATATTGACCAAATCTTGTCGACATTTCAAACCATCCTTTGTCTTTCCTTTGATGTTAAGAAGGGTGCCAAGTAAACTATCACAAACATTTTTCTCCACATGCATAACGTCGAGACAATGCCGAACATGTAGATTGGTCCAATAAGGAAGATCAAAGAACACTGACCTTTTCTTCCAAATGTTCTTGTTAGCATGATCCTTCCGCTGTGTCTTACCAAAAACAATTACGATGTCTTTCACCCGATCATACACTTCATGGGGAGCTAACGGTTCTAGGGGTTCTTCAGCCTCTTGGCTACCATTAAATGCTTTCTTCAATCGTCGATAGGGGTGATAATGTTTTAAAAACCTACGATGCCGTGTATAAACTGTCTTCTTCCCATGTTTAAGTTGGATGAAACTTGTGTTTTGCTCACAAATAGGACAAGCCTGGTGACCTTTCACACTATATCCACTCAAATTCCCATAAGCTGGAAAGTCATTGATGGTGCAAAATATCATCGCATGCAACCTAAAAGTCTCACCCTGATTTGCATCATACACATCAACCCCGTCTACCCACAACTTGCGCATGTCTTCAATCAAAGGAGTAAGGTACACATCAATATCGTTTCCTGGCTGTCTTGGACCTGATATCATCATAGACAACATAATGTATTTGCGCTTCATGCATAACGAAGGAGGAAGGTTGTAAATCATTAGCAACACAGGCCATGAACTATGATTAGTGGACAAGTTACCAAATGGATTCATGCCATCCGAAGCAAGACCAAGTTGAAGGTTTCTTGGTTCGGCTCCAAATTCAGGATACAAGTAATCAATTGTCTTCCACTGTGGAGAATCAGCAGGATGTCGGAGAAACCCATCATTTATTCTGTCAACTGCATGCCATTTAAGGTTAGAAGCATCGTGTGCAGTAGCAAACAATCGCTTAAACCTTGGTATAATTGGAAGGTACCAACAAACCTTTGCTGGACGAGGGTTGGATGTGGCTACATCATCAGTGTATTCCCCGTCATTTTGTTTGTATCGTGATACCCCATATGTTGGGCAATTCCGCAATTCGACAAACTCTTTTCTGTACAACACACAATCATTACGGCAAGCATGAATCTTCTTGTACTCCAGACCCACAAGACATAATATCTTCTTAGCCTCGTAGTGACTATTTGGTAACTTGTTATCATTGGGAAGCATATTCTTCAATAAGACAAGCAACTCAGTCAGACTTTTGTCACTCCACCCAAATCTAGCCTTCAAGTTGACCAAAGCTAGCACTGCAGATAACCGAGTGAAGGTTGTGCACCCCAAGTACAACGGTAACTTGGAATCTGTTTCCAAATCTTCATAATAGGGTGCATGAGCTTCCAAAAATCCCTCTTGCCCAAGATCACGTATCATGTCTTCCATTCGATCTTCGGTTTCTAACGGTACCGCCTCATTGTCGGCAGGTAATGAGACCTCTGGCAATTCACCGTGCCATATCCAATTTGTATAACTCCGAATGAAGCCATCACAAATTAGATGTGATCTAATGACAACTAATGTCTGACGCCTTCCATTCACACAGTTTACGCACGGGCAGAAATACTTTCCACCCACAGCTGGTGCATGTTGTTATGCAAACTTCAAGAAATCTTCAACCCCCTTTTCATACTCATCGCTTATGCGGGGTGCTTGAATCCAACTTCTATTCATGTTTCTTGTTCTACAAGAGGGCGTCTATTATGGCATATGCATGACAGTCTCACTTTTTTTATATGAAGGTCGGGTCCTATCCCATTCAGGAACAAACTTTTTTTGCTTCATTCATATGTACAAGTTAAGTATGTTATGCTAAATTTGATGAAATTTTGGCAGCATTTCGCATTGGTCTCCAAATACACAAAATGAAAGCGGTCACCTAAATTGACCACAATCAAGTATGCACTCGGAGAACAAAGCAATATGCAATAAACCAAAATCAAATCAAATATACCACAACATACTTAACCTATAACTATGAATGAAGTAAAAAAAGAGAGCTTCCAAACTGTCCGAACGGACAATTCAAGAATCCATACCACAACTAATCCAAACTATCCGTATTAATCATGGTATGGAATCTCAAACGGGAAACTAGGGTTCACTCACAATGCACATATTTTTTATGAACAATAATAGTAATTTATGGAACAACAAACTTACAATCCAAATAAAATTCCTATTAACTTACATACCTAGATAGATGGCTGCGGTAATGGAAGCTTCAAATACTATCAATTTTGTCGTGGGTTAACCAACAAAGTCTGAATTGTCCAATACAAAACTCATAAATTGTAGCCACGAAAACCACAACAATGTGTAGACAGTTGTGAAGCACAACAGATTATACATCGTTTATCAGCAGTTGATGAAAATTTAAATCAAATCATACATTGCTAACTCAATTGACAAACAAATTTTATGATAATACAAGTGCTGAACCATATACAGAGGTGCATACTTTTACGGCAGGAGATTTGTAAGATGAAACTGCACATAACATGACTTGGTATTGGCTTGTTTGTGTTAGCTAATTATGCTGTATATTTACCATGTCTTTGTCATTTCTTGTTAGTTATTATAGACATAGTCAACGTACATAAGAAAGAACAATAGTAACCAAACAAAAATCAGCAGGCTTTAAAAAAGTGTGTGGAAGAGATCAACTGTTTGGAGTGGGAGAGTTTTGCTTTCCATCCCAGCCCTTTAATTATCCTTGTCTTTGAATGCTATATCAGGTAATTTCTACTATTTTGGGTTTTACTTGAAATGATTTTTGGGCATGGATTTGCTGGAGCTAAAGAGAGTACAATTGTTGGTAATACTTAAGGCAAGAGTGGGATGGAACAAATGGTCAAACTGAATGAGATGGTAAAAACTTTACAAGGTGTGCCAAATTGTATGCTTTATACATAAGTGTAATACCAATTCAAATACTAACATGTTAATCGTAAAATTAAATTAATAATATCTTAACTAAATGATAAGAACAAGATCATTTTCACCCAAAAAAAGAGAACAAGAACACTATGTAAAAAAAATGGTTCATTATAATATGATTATTCATATACTATGGCACCTTTCTTCACATCAGAGCACATGCATTGTAATGTACAGGCAAGTAACAGAAGCCTAAACAAGAAAAGAAAACAGGAAACACAACTGGTAAATAACCTGTTCATAGGTGTCTAATTGGTTCTATTAGCAGAGACTAATAATAATCTTAAACTACCTAATAATTTTTTATTAAGCCTATATTTTCCCTTTTTTTATGCCTTGTTCATAGGTGTCTAATTGGTTCTAGTTGGGTATCCAACAATTATACACGCACTTCAACAAATATAATGAATTTTGTAGATAGTAGTAGGAGATGGGGGCTACTCTTCTTCGCTTCTTTTCCGAAGCTGTCAGTCCTTGGTTCACTCATAAGTCATAACTTCACATGTTCAAATTAAACAGTGAGGAGTTATAAAAAAATATCAAATGGGATCGGGTCCATTTTAATTTTTTAGGACCTATGTAGTTAATATAGTTACTAGGATCGAATCCCATAGGGTCAAATCCCTGACCCCAAAAAAAGAAAAGTGCCACATGCTAGCGGTAGTGCTTGGCATCTCTGAAACATAACATACTGTTTCAAGGGAACAATTCCTAACACAAACCCCAAAAGAACACTCGAAGTAATCGTTTCATATGAATGAATGAATACTAAGAAACTTTTTAGTTGCCAAATTCAAAGCATGCAGTAGTACCTCAATTGTACTTTTCTGCATCCATCTCTTATTGGTCATGTCATGATTTTAGTAGTATTTCACATTCCAATGCCCAACATTGCAATAAAATTATCCATGATATTTTTAATTAGTGGTGTATTTTTTTTATATAACACTTGCATTATTATAAACAAGCAATATCTCCAATATCCGAACTAGTATTGTCAATTTGATCTTAAGTCATACAGGCCAAAATATCTTATCAAAGTAAGAAATGTCTTAGAATTTTGTTGTATGGGTTCTCATCTTATGAGATTTTTTGCAAATGGGGTAGGCAAAATATGCCTTTGTAATTATATATCATTTTCAGTACATCTAGTACTGAAGTTTTATTAATACTATCAGATTTTTGCAGTGCAAAAAAAAAAAAGAAGCCAAAGTATACAAAATATACTTCATTCAACTTCTTACATTATTATTGTCAATTTCAAATAACCCTTTACACCAATGCACCTAGATAAGGTTGATGACAGCTGGGGCAATTTAAGTCGTTTGAAATGCTTTCAACATTTGCAAGATTGATAAGATACAATAATTAGATAATTAAAAAGATATAATCTCTCGTACGTATAATTTATTTTGTGGTGTTGACAGTTTCAAGGGTTGTTATTATTGAGAACAACGGTCGCAGTGTATGTAGTGAGAGCAAGGTGGAACAAGTAACCTCTTACGGAGAGACGACAACTTTGTTCGATTGGTTAATAACCTGTTCATATATAGGTGTCTAATTGGTTAATAACCTGTTCATAGGTGTCTAATTGGTTCTACAATTTTCTACAATTTAACCTTGTATTTTCGCACAACAATCAACATATTTCTATGTCTGGTATTGTCTTTGGGTTTTTAAATGCTTTGGTTCTATCTGATATTGATTGATAACTTCTAAAATGTGGTGAAAACTACGATAGACATTAAATCCAAATCACACACTCACACACACATGTCTTTTGAATACACAAGCTTGGATACCACATGTCCACATTACTCATAATTTTTATTTTTAAGGTTCAATGAAAGTAAAAATTCTTTTCAATATTTCACTTAACATTTTATACAAAAGCAAAAACTACTGGGACATGCATGTTAGATTTCTTCTGATGTGGGACTTGGGTATTTCCCAACAATGCATAAGTCATATAGGCAGGGTATTCTAGTCTCTAGACATCAGTTCCTATCAAATGAATGACAGAGGAAACAAATTAATTGTTTCATTCACTTACATCAACCAAGTCCAAATTTGCTACTCTATATTTGTGTGCCTAACCAGCGTGCGTCCAGACAGGATAGACTAATAGAATGATTAATTTGAGGAAGCTTGTTCAGAGGTCACTGTCTTTAGAAGCACTTCGCAACTTGGTGCCTCATATTGAAGCCTTAGCCTTATCTGCCATGAACTCTTGGGGTGGTGATGGCCAAGTCATTAACACATTTAAGGAAATGAAAAAGGTAGGTTTAATTTTTGCTGCAAACATAATATGTGTGTGTATGTGTATAGCTTTTATATTAAATTGACTCATTGACACTGGACCAATGATTGGATGGATTATTATATTGCTATTTATATTCAAGCACTGGTGAGTCTCGCATTTCTGGCATTTGTTTATGTATATTTTACTATATAAGTGGGATAGTGATAGCAATTCAGCAACAGAACACCACATAGGCCACATTGCAGAAGCTACTAACAGGCCAAGAAGAGTGAGTAAGAAGCCCACTTACTTGCTTTGTGCGAAGGCTCCAAGTGCTTGTAGAATCTTCCAGAGTTTGTTACAGCATTCCACTAGTTTGTTGGTAGTGATAATTAACTATACAACAATTTGAATTTCTGTTAGCTATAGTAGTATAAATATGTAAAAGAAGTGGAATGAAAAATCAAGCAGAACACCCATAACTGAAGTCAACTGCAACTGCAAGTACTCTACATATATAATTTCCTTTTATGCTTGCTTTTCACTAATTCGATGCAATGCACTCAGAACCACCAAGTTTAAGTGGTTGCATCATATTAAAATAATCCTACTATTTGATCTTTCTCTTGCTCGTTTTGCCTTGTTACTAAATGGGTTGAGATGCCTCAAATAAACCCTCCTCTACATTCTGTTTGATCAATGATAGCATTTGATGGACAGGTTTAAATGGTGGTGTGTTTTAAAAAGAGAATGCAACAATACAAGGATTTTTAAAATGTAGGATATTTGCTGTAAAAAAAAGTAGGATATTTGATTGAACAGAAGATAGAAAAGCAGGTTAAACGCTACATTAATACTTGTGGATTGACTCCGACAAACAGTGTTTTCTGTTCACAAATTTATTAAATCTGAGGCCTTATTTAACCCACCGGCTTTTATCCAAAAATTTAGAAATAGTATATAACATTATATTCATTTATTTTCAGATAAATTGGTACATAAACGTGTCGTGTGTAGGCTGTGTAATTTTGGAAAGGTATTATTACTCGGTTGGTCCTGAACTGTTAGTAAATTTTTAAATAGGTCTCCAAACTATTTTTGTTTAAATATATCTATGATCATGTGATTTTTTTTTAGTTAAATCCCTTAAAGTTTTTAAAATCGCCACTAATTATCATTGTGTCAGTTTAAGGACCTATTTAAAAATTTACAAATATTTCAGAAATTTATTGAATAACTTAATATTTTAAAAATATTTACAATGTTTTTTTTATGATAATGCAAAATTTCTGTAGAGTCTCTGTAAAATTATGTATGCTTTAATTTTTAATTCGTAAATCCATTTTTTATTTGATAAATCATAGTTATTCAGTAATATGATAAAGGAAGTGTTAAAAGAAAGTATTGTCGCTTAGTAGCATCCAAGTATAAGGATAGGTTGGTCTGAATCGAATAGAAGCCACTTCTGATCTGTCAATTTTAACTAATTATGGGCTGGACTTACTGGATTGGGCCAACTTTTATAAGAGAAAGCAGACAAATCAGGCCTGTTGTATCCAACAATCCTATTATTATAGCTTCTACCTCTCATTACATTTCCAACAATTCATTTTAGAATATAAATTTATATTTTAGAATGAATTTTTTCAAATAGAACGAGAGATATTCGATGTAATAATAAAAGTGTACAATGTAAATGCCACAAATCAGTTGGTTAGGTCCAATTGCTTAAATAAAAAAATGATTTTATGATACTTTTTTTTTCTTCTTCCAGCAAGTACGGTTTTTATCTCATTCAAATTTATTTAATATTTAACATTTTTAAAACTTAAATATTATAAATTTTTAAAATATATCTATTAAAACATTTCTTTTGTTAGACACAAAATACCTAATAAATGGTCTTGGACTTACAAATAATATTTGCATTGCACTGCTAACATTAGAAAGGTTTTAAGATTCTACTTTTAACCAGGAGTTGACCAGGATCGGCTCACTAGATATAATTCCAAGAATTCCATTTTGATGCCAAATGTAAGTTAGGCTTAAGTCAGAAATAAAACTTACACTGCTTAGGTTTGCTAATGCTAGGTATTACTACAGAAGGACAATCTTAATACCCAA
The DNA here is from genome assembly GCF_000004515.6 of Glycine max. Taxonomy (NCBI): domain Eukaryota; kingdom Viridiplantae; phylum Streptophyta; class Magnoliopsida; order Fabales; family Fabaceae; genus Glycine; species Glycine max. The sequence goes on from NC_016090.4 coordinate 32,415,864, forward strand.
CAAGCCAACAAGAAAGTTCTTTATTAATGAGGTTATATGTGCCACAAACATCAACAGAGACTAGAAATTTACATCTGAAAAATGAAAGGAAAAGGAGGAGAAAAATGCCTGAAGCAAATTAAATATATAATTGAGAGGGGGAAAACATATAAATAACTTGAGAGAACCAAAATGTGATAAATACCTTGAGAATTCTTGACATGAAAGAAGTGTTATCCAGAGATAATGCATTATCTGCTGCTTCTTTTCGCATGAACTCAACATAAGCTGCCCTGCTCAAGTAAATGTGAATCAATATAGCTTCACCAACAAAATATACCGAATATATAATGAATAAAACAAAATTCTGACACTTTTTACCCTTTTGGCTGCCCAATTGCTGCATCAGTAACTATAATCACTTTTAAGACTTCCCCAAATCTATTAAAATGCCGAGACAAGCCATCTTTGGTGGCAGCAAAATGAACCTGTGACAACCAACATCAGAAATCAAACAAATCCTACCAATCCCTGAAGCCTGCCCTCCCACACCAAGAACAGAGGAGTAAGAGTTCTTACATTGCTAACAAAAATGGTTCTGGAATCAACATCTTCTGATGGACGGCCAGCAGCATTAGAACCTGAGAATACACAGGATGCATGCAATCAATTCTACACCTGATTACCCTAGGTCTTCAAATGATATTTAAAAAAAAGAAGAAAAAAATGTGTAATTTAATAACAGCCCTTCACCATAATTAAATAATTTAAATTTTAAACGCCCAGAAATACAATATTTGTATGTCTCAAAAACAAAATTTTCAGAAGATTTAAAACTCACCAGAAGCGGTTAAGTGAGCCTTGCTAAACTCTTTCTGAACATCAAGAGCAGGGTTTGCCTGTTAAATGAAATGATATCAATGAAAGTGATGTCCAGCTAAACAATCTAGCAGGTTATATTTATTAATTTTTAGAGAAAATACATTTTGAACACCCCTCCCCCTCGTTTGACTTAATTGAAAGAATAAAATTTTCACTTTAAACCAAATTATCAAGGTCACATGCCTGTTTGGATAACTTCTCCAGAAGCACTTTTATGAGAGAATAAGAAAAAATTAAATAAGTTCTTCATAGGCCAAAATTAGCTTTATGCATAGCTGACTTATGTAAGTTTTCTCAAGAAAATTTAGCGGACAGACCAACCATGGCTACCATTATGCTCATGAATGCTAACAATGTAACCCCAACCAAGGACAACACACAGTTGCTAAGAATTAAAATACAAAAAACCAGAAAGATTGTTGAGACACATGATCAAAAAAAGTGTGAAATTAGTCATACCTTATCAAAAGCACTACGAACAATGTTAAGCGAAGGAAGCTCACGATGTCATCCCTATGCAATTACAACACTAGATTAGACAAAAAGCACAACACTATAAACACAATAAAACAACCAAAAATGCTCTGAACCCCTGTTGCAGTAGTGTGCAAATCAAATCAATTAGCATAACCTATGATTATACTTTTAAAAATTGAAATCTTTTTTTTTAAAAAAAATTAAAACTACCTGAAGTTGAGTCAGATTGTTGAGCCTAAGGTGGAGGTTTTTGAAGTTCAAGAGGGTGGCCAACCACGTTATCTGCCTCATTTCGAAAGTTTAAAAACTAAGTATTTTTGTTAGTTAAAATTGTAAAAGGGGTACAGAACTAAAAGGAGTATTTTACTAGAAGCTGATCTCAGAAAGATGTACTACCTTTGTGAGTGGTAACAGAAGTTACATTGGCGGCATGAATGGGAGCTCAGGCACAAACGGACGAGGAGCGCGGAGCACGGCAAACGGAGGAAGGTATGGTGGCAGAGGAGAGAAGCTGCTGCTAGGGCAAGCGTGTCATGGGAGATTTCGAAGAAGTGGTCGAATACGTGCACGCCCGAATCCAAAAGACACACTCACGTGTGTAGCACGTGCAGGAACTCTCTCTGTACAAAGGCGATTATTGGGCCATGACCGTCTTTGTATGTTTATGGGCAACATACAAAGGCGGTTTACTTGTCACACCCGCAGTAGAAGAAAGGGTGTAAATTACGAAAAACCCATCGCGCCGTAATAACAAAGACGGGTGTCCGCGACCGTCGTAGTAAGTTTCGTTTTATTTACAAAAATGCCATCGAGACACATTCTAAGGCGGTTCTAGGGAACCGCCTTAGAATGTGCGACGTAAAAAAAGGATTTTTTTAGTAGTGAATGGTGCATGCACTTAATCCTAAGCAATTATTGTGTTGTAAATCCTAGACAATAATTACTTAGGATTAAGCAATAGTCTCTAACAATCGAAATTTTGATCAACAAATATCTCTAAACTTTTCATCTATCATCATTGTTGCATTCAAGTAAAAACCTTAAATATTGATATAACAATAACATTGATATTCAAGTGACTTATCACATCATTAAGTTTTACTATAGACATGTAATATTTTTTAAAATTGTTTTAAAACTCTTATTTGTTCATACCAATTGACGATGCTAGATTTGTTAATCAGATATTAGAATCATAGTTTCTCAAAAATAATACTAGTAGTTATTTTGTTAAAGTCATTGAATTATCAATATTGTTGTGTTATTCCTTAACATTATTTTATGAAATGTTTTCAAAGAAAATGCTTTCTTAATGTAAGAAAAAGATATTTTTAGTGTTATTTTCTATTTTTCTATCTATTAGCGACATTGATAGTCAAGTAACTTATCACATTATCCAAAAGTTTAATAAACCAATAACATATATTTTTTTAATCTCACTTGATGAAACTAGTCGATGGTGTTAAATCAATTAATAAGAGATTAAAAATATAAGTTTTTTCAAAAATATTATATATAATTATTCCATGAGACTTTATCTTCTTTGATATCGTGATAAGTTCCTATATATGCTACCAAGTCACTATTGTTGAATGCATGGATTGGCGATAGAGAAAAAGGTGAGACAATTTGACAAAATTTAGATTAAACACTAAAAATAAAAATTCAAAAAAACACCCAAAAAAAAAATAATTCCTGATTAAATTGGTGGTATCGTTTTTTCAATTAAAAGATAAAGAAAACATTTGAATTTTTTTTCACTTTTAGACTTGTTTTATGAAAATTTCCGGAGAAAATATTATTTAAATGCAAGCATAATTATTTAGTTTTATTTTCTATTCTTAGTGGAAAAAATGTGACCTTATTACTTTCAATATTTTTATATTTTAAAAGATTTATATGAAGAACAAAGATAAAAGGAAGTCATTTTCAACGTGTTTTTGGTATTTTATATTGTAACTACTTTTGCACAAAAAAATGATGAGTACGATTTTGGTAGGTTGATGCCATATATGTGGGATGGGATAGTGCAGTAACAGTTCATCTTTCTATTTTATCCACGTTGTACTATTTTATCCACGTTATACTTTTAGTTTGGTTTGTTATGCAAGTATCTCTTATAAAAAGCTAATAGCCCTTATTTCGAAAAGATTCCAATTTATAAAATCACTACAATTTTTAGATTTAACATCGCACGGTTAACATCGGTTATTCATAAAACGGATGTTAACAAAAGTTCGGTGGCATTTTTATAAATAAGTAGAGTTAGTTAATATCGGTTTTTCCAAAATCGATGTTAACGAGTTGATGTTAACATCAGTTATTTAAATAATCGGTGTTACCTATTTGATATTAACATTGGTTTTAAGAAAACTAATATTACCTAGTTGAGGTTAACATCGGTTATATTTAAAAAATTGATATTGTTATAATTATAAATTAAAAACCTGAAATTGCACATCCCACGTGCTGGAACCCTATCACTCTTCTTCTTTCTCCTTCTTGGTATTTTATATTGTAACTACTTTTCACTACTAAAAAAAAGCTTTCTACATCGCCCTATTAACATCGGTTATAGCAAAAACCGATGTTAACGAAAGCGCGATGACATTTTTGTAATTAAATGGAGTTACTTAACATCGATTTTAGTAAAACCGATGTTAACTAATTGATGTTAACATCGGTTATTTAAAAAACCGATGTTAAGATGAATATGGTAACATCGGTTTAGGCAAAACCAATGTTAACTTCATAGAGTTAACATCGATTTTGAGGAAGCCGATGTTAAGGAGTTGATTTTAACATCGGTTTGTTAAAAAATCGATGTAATGTATTTGATGTTAACATCGGTTTTTACAAAACCGATGTTAACTATATTCAGTTAACATCGGTTATCCACAAAAAACCGATGTTGTTGTGTTTATAAGTTAAAAAAAATTGAGATTTCACAAGCCGTGCGCTCTCGAAAACCTTGCACTCCCTCTTCTCTTTGTCATCCTCCTACCTGAAATCGCTATTCTTTTTCTCCTCCCGCCTGAAATCTGCCGGAAACCGCTCCCTCGACACCCACATTGTCGTCGGTCGAACCCACAGAACCCCCTACACTGCCGGAAAACCCACATTGTCCTCGTTGGAACCCACAGAACCCCCTACACTGCCGTAAAACCCAAAGAACCCCCTACATTGCCGGAAAACCCACATTGTCCTCGCTGGAACCCACAGAACCCCCTACACTGCCGAAAAACCCATATTGTCGTCGCTCGAACCCCACAGAACCCACATTGTCCTTGCTCGAAGAAAACCCTACATACACTGTTGCTACTAGGGTGTTGAAACACTTGTCGGTGCTCAAAGGTGAAAGCTTTCTCCACGAGGTACGTAGGTCAAATTCGTGTATGCTAAGTTTCGTTGTGAGTGGTTTGACCCGAATTGAGAGTGACATTAGATAATAAAGAAAAGGTTTTTGTTTGCGATTGTACAGGCTCCGCTCACGTGCGTGTGTTGCTGGGTTCTCTTGATCAAGGTAACACTAACTTCTATACTTCATTTGACCTATTTTATTTTTTCTGGGTAGTAATAAGTAATGTTGCATGATTTTTAGTAAGGTGTTATTCTGTTTGCACTATAACAGAGAATCAACCATGATTTATGTAGATGGATCCACAGGGGTGTTGAAATTTCCTGTAATTGCTTTAACATTTTACTGTCCAACAGAGGGGGCTTGACTGTTGTTGTTTTAACATATTTTTTGTTTCTTGAGCAAGTAATGCTTAAGTATAGATAATGTTTTTACCCAATTGGATTTAAGGAACTGGGTTGCTTGCTCTCTTTTCTATTTTATTCGCTTAATTGTTGAATGCTTCCAGACTGTTTATAAACTATTCACTTGCCTCGTATTGGCAGTTTCTAAAAGTTCTCATATGTAAGTGTGCTTTCAAATAAACTATGCTTGTAACTGTTTTACAATAACATATCCTGAAGTGAACTGCTTATGTGTTTGCGTATTTTTTTTTTAGCTTATCTTCATAATCTACACTTGAGCTTACAAAAACAAATGCAAACATCTCATCATTCATAAGATGATCTAGAATCTAGATACAGTTTTGGACTTAGAAATTTCAATACTTTAAAGTTTAGAAAATTATATAATGCACATTGATTTTGCTAACTTAAAAGTTGAAACCTGACCAGTTGTAAACATGATGATTTCTAATTATCCTCTCATTATAGTCAGTACTAATCTAAGACTATCACAACAGTCCTTTTGAAACCTAGACAATCTTCTGAATTGTAGAAACCTACAACAATTATTCTCCTAAGTTTTCTTTTGGATTGAATCCACAAACAGAAAAAAACCTGCAAGGCCTCTTAGACCTCCTAGCCTCCTCAACCACCTCAATTGCAATTAAAACACCATGGAGCAACTGTCTACCCTTCACAAAGGCTGTTTGCCTTTCATCAATGAGGTGGTTCATGACCTTGCTGAGCCTGTTAGCCAGTAGTTTAGCAATAATTTTGTAAACACATCCAATGAGGGAGATGGGTCTGAAATCATTGAAGGATTGAGGGTCCTTAATCTTTGGGATAAGAGCAATGAAAGAGGAATTGAGACCCTTGGGGAAGGAAGCATTCACATGGAATTATGCTATAAATCTTAGGAATTCAGGCTTCAATTCCTTCCAAAAGTGCTTAATAAATCTGAAATTAAAACCATGTGGCCCTGGGCTTTTGTCATTGCCACAGGCCCACACAGCATACCTTATCTCTTCCTCTTTAAAAGGTTCAATCATAATTTCTCTGTGAGTATAAGTCAGACTTTTAAATGAAACCCCATCCAAGTTAGGTCTGGTCAAGTGAGGCTCATTGAACCTGTTCTGAAAATGATGAAAGGTTTCAGCCTTTATAATGTTAGGATTTTCCACCCAGGTGTCACCAATCTGCAACCCCCTCAAAGCATTTCTCTTCCTCCTCAAATTAATAACTCTATGAAAATAGGATGTGTTGCTGTCCCCCTCTTTGATCCGTCTACATCTTGATTTCTGCCTCACAATAGACTCCTGCATAGTAGCTTTTTCCCAAAGGTCAGCTTGGGTTTTCTTGAGGTCCTTCACTTGTTGTTCAGAAGGTTGAACTGGCATAGAATTCTCCAAGTCATTTAGTTTCTATTGAAGCTGTTTGACTTTGCTGCACAGGTCTCCTATGTTGTCTTTACTTCAGATTTTTAGCCTCTGTTTAAGATGCTGAAGCTTGCATTTTAAAGCATAACCACCCCACCCCATAGGTTGATAATCTAACCAACAATCCCTCACTACCTTCGGAAATTTCTTGTTCATTAGCCATCCATCATAAACCTTAAAAGGTTTAGGGCCCCAATCAATGCATTTAGAGTGCATGATAATAGGACAATGGTCAGAGTAATTCCTCTCAAGGTTAAATTGGGAGCTGTCAGGCCATTTGGACAACCAGCCATCAGAAACACACACTCTGTCCAGTTTGCTTTTGCAGGAACCATTAGGCCTAACCCAAGTAAAGGGTTTACCCACACAAGGAATATCATCAACCTCTATTGCAGCAAGCCAATCATTGAATTCAGATACTAACCCATTATCTGAATTGCTGCGGTTGCTTCCCAATAGCCAATTTAAAACTACTGATCTTACCCAACCCTCTAATATGCTTAGTTAGGAATAAGGGCCATGAAGGAAGCATTGATGCCTCTACGAAACCTTCCATGAAAGTCGATTTCATCTACAAATCTCCTGAATTCAGGTTTCAAAACCCTCCAAAAAGCCTTAATAAAATTGAAATTAAATCCATCTGGTGCCAGGCATTTGTCTCCACCACAATTCAAAACAGCCTTTTTAATCTCTTGGTTAGAAAATGGGGAAGTGATTCCCTCTATTTGATTCGGCTGTCTTCACTCCTCCCACAAAATTCTTTTCCCAGCTAGATCACAAGGGGCATAAACATTGACTATGAAAAGTCTGTGGTCTTCACTAACCCATCTCCCATCTAAAAATAAAAAGCTATGGCCTTTAATTCTCCTTTCCACATGAAAAGCTGAATTGTTCCATAAAGAAAGTAAACCACCAGCTGGCTGAACAGAGGGAACACTGTCCACACTGCTGATTTCATTTCCACTTCAGAGAATCTTGCAACTTTTACTAACTTTTCCCTGTCTTTCTGCGCATAATTTTTTATTGAACGGCCAAAGATAATATTATATATATGATAAGCATAGTACCAGAAGTACAACAATAAGGTACAAGGAATAATATCCCCTAAAACACAAGAATATAACCAACAAATAACAAGCCACCAAAGAACAACAATACCCAGCCCTACAAATCACAGACTAGATAAAAGACAAAGACATATTTGAGGACCATTGGTGAAAAGGAACAATGAAATCCTTTTCCCATCCCCTTAACCAAGACCAAGTGAGAAAGATTGTTTTGCCCACCAATTTAGAGATGTCAAAAGGCTGATTATTAAAAATCATGTCATTTCTGAGATTCCATATGGATCTTGTAGTTGCTATCCACCATATCTTCCTCTTTTTGTTGGAATTCCTCGAGCCAGCCAATGAGCAGTGCTGAAGAAAGTTGTCCATAGGCTTACTGTGCAGAACTCTATCTTCCTTCACCCATGAGTTGAATTCCCACCACAAAGGCATAACTTTATGACAAGTGAAAAATAGGTGGGAAGCAGATTCGACTTGGCTTTGGCAGAAGGGGCAATGGTCATTTTGAAGGACAATCTGCCTCTTGATTAGGTTTTCCTTAGAAGGAAGCCTATCCCAGAGTAATCTCCAAGAAAAGGATAAAGCTGTGGAGGGGGGGTTTGATTTCCCATAGCTGTTTGAAGCCACTATTTGGCTGATAGAATAGCTGATCAGGTCTGATACAATTATAAGCAGAATTTGTAGAAAAGATCCCCGTTGGTTCAGCTCCCCACACCCAAGAATCCATCAAGGCTGCATTGGTACTTATTGCTGCAGTCTGGTCAATAAAAGTTGATGCTCCCCCCAATTCATTGTCAAAAAGATATCTTCTCCAGGAGAATTTCCACTCCTAGCCAGTTTCTCCAAAAATCCCCATGCTTGCCACTGTTTGAAGTTTTTGAGATGATATTTGATATAGTTCTGGGTATATGCTAAGAGTTAGTTTGGAGTTATAGGGGGTGTTGTTACTTGGACCAATGAAGCAGCACAAACCCTGAATTGTAGACAATTGGAAACCCCTTTCAGCTACTTGGGTATTCCTATTAGGGCTAAACCTTCAAGCAGTGTTGTGTGGGAGCCTTTAATAAAAAAATGTGAGTCTAAACTATCTAAGTGGGCTCAGAAAAACATATCAATGGGAGGGAAGATAACTCTAATCAATTCTGTTCTCAATGCTGTACCAATATATTTATTATCCTTCTTCAAGATTCCTCAAAGGGTAGTAAATAGACTGGTAGCCTTGCAAAGGAATTTTCCATGGGGGGGGGGACCAAGACCATAAGAAAATTCCTTGGGTAAAATGGGAGATTGTTTGCCTGCCCAAGTCTGAGGGGGGGTCTAGGGATAGTAAAATGGGAGACTGTACCTGATTCTCACATTGTATATATAGATGGTGCATTTGATCTCTTTCATGCTGGACATGTCGAGGTATAGTTTACATACCGTATTGCATAACTGTTGGTTTTGCTTGATCATTACCTAAAACAGCTCTTTATTCAAAAGCTCTCTCAGCTCAGTAACATCTTTGATTATAAGTTGTTTTTAATGCAAAGCAAGATAATACAAACAAGCACCTAGTCTGTCAAATGTCTTGGTCTCACAAAATTGAGTGGAGGGTAGTGAGAGACAAACATAAGATAACTAATATCCATTTTTTGGTGATGTTCTTGTTCAATAATCTATTGCCATTTGCCTGTTATATCTGGCTATAGAAAATAAATCTTGGGTTATTAGATGGGGGTTATTCTGGGAGGGTGAGACATGATAAATTATACTAGGCTCTTGCAATAATTTACTTCTATGCTACTACTACCATTTAGATTGTTTAAATGGATGTGTGGCTTGATATTGTATTAACTGACCTTTATGTTATATAGATCTTGAGGCTTGCTAGGGATCTTGGAGATTTTCTACTTGTTGGAATACACACAGATCAGACAGTCAGGTTGGTAACCTTTATATCTCTGCCTCCCCACTGTATTTACTTTTTAATTTTTTTTTGTACTTATTATTAGTGTTATCAATGGTGAATAGTGGAAACCCAAAAATCCACCATGGAATTAAGCCGTATGGCATTGTGGCAAAAGTAACATAAGTAAACTATTTTTTTAACATATCAAACTTTTTAAAAGTAGAACACATTCTCGAACTTAAATGAAATCAAAAGGTTAAAAAGGAAAGACCAATAGAAAACATAATATAAATGGAAGCATGAGCTATATAAGCAAGTTGAAAAAAAAACCTGGACAAGGAAGCATTTCAAACTTTACAGTGACTGGGTAATTAGGTTAATGGGTGGACAGGCAGGTTGCAGTTTTACTCATTCTGTTGCTATCGATGTGGTGGTATTAAGATGGGCGTTGTTATTGTCTATAATTGAAATATAGTATAATTGTTTTTTTCTTCATCTTAACATTTGAACCGACGCTATCATTCTTTGAATGCCATCATCTACCTTTAATGATTCACATCTAAATTGGTCCCTGTTTAATTAAATTAATTAGTTATTGCTTTAGTTTGACTCGACAGAAGTATGATATGTATTCTTAAAAAATTGTCCATGAGCTGTTTGATATAATGACTGAGAATGAATTGAAATTTTCTTGCAAACTTGTATTCTGACTTATTTTTCTTACAAATCAAACTTGGTACTTTGAAATCAGTGTAGTTTGTGTTGAATGTGATAGAAAGGATTCAGAGGTAATGTCTTTGGAAGAAGAAAAATGAACAGTATAGGATGAACATAGAGATCCTCATTTGCAAATTTTATAATTTTCATGTAACCGACTGTTACCTCCTATAATAGGTCATCAGTGGTTCCTGACCTGTGCATCAGACTTTAACTACTTCACCATAGCCAGCACTATGCATTGAGAGGGGTCTTTTCCTTATTTTGTGGCAAAAGGTGCACATTGCTGAAAAAGGCTTTAAATACACTCTCAGTATAATGTCTTTTGAGAGTCAATGTATCACCATGAAGTGAGAGTCATATTGTTGATAAAAGGCTTTAAATACATTGTGGCTAATTTCTGTATGGTTTTTTTTAGGGTTATCATTTACTACTGCTAATTGGCGTTGCTGTGGAAGCGCTTTGATTATATCTTTGAAGCCTCGAACTCAGGTATTTATATCTTTGATTCAAAAACTAATTTGAAACTTATGCTATGCATTACTGGTATATTTGTAACTTATGCTATGCCTGTCTACATGACCTTTCTTTCATTGGACTGATATGTTCATGCCTCTCTACATGACCTTTCTTTCATTGGACTGATATCTTTGAAGTATTTACTGTGATTTAAACACTTAGAACTTGTTCATTGTTAGTGTTGAATGTTTTTGTAATTTTATCTGCTGCCTTCTCTATATATATGTTGTGACTGCCACTGCCCTTCTCTCTCTCTTGTATTATCTTTTTTTTATCAGCAAAATTATAATTTGTATTAATAACTGTGAGTACCAGAGGTACTAAATATACAAGGTAGAAACTTGCAGACTAGCAGAACCATAGGTCCTACGAATCAGGTGCCAATCTAAATAGAATACAATAACCCTGCACTGCTACCCTAATCAAAAAATGTTGTTGATAAATTACTAGACCAATAGTTGTAGGGCTGGGCAAAGCCTTTCTCCAGCTGTCTTCTCCGCAAATTCCCTTTAGTTGGGATTCTATCTTTGATCAATCACCAAGCAAATGTTGTTGGTTCTAAAGTCTCATCCACAGTCTGATCTGCTGCTCCTTCTAGTAGCATACAGTATGCGCTCCTTGTAGAAAACTGGCCATTAGGTTCTCGTTTCCAAAACCAGCAGTCTGATGTCCAACGATCAATATGACCCCACGAGATATCATCCAAGAAACTGGCTGCCGCTTGCACCTCATTGTCAAAAAGGTGTCTTCTCCATTCAAGCTTCCATTCCCAAACATTTGCAGAGTGACATCCCATATCCTGAATAAGCTTCTGCTATTGACATGATATGTTATACAATGTGGGATATTTTGCCCTTAAAGGTCCCTGTTCCATGAGCTAGCAGTCCCATTTAACCCATGCAATTTTCTTCTAATCAAGGCCACCACCCCATAGGAACCTCCTCTGGATTTGGGTTAGTTTTTCCGCTACCCTATTAGGAATTCTGAAAAAAGAGAGATAGAAAATAGGAATAGAGGTTAGAGTTGCTTTTATGAGGGTCACTCTTCGCCCATAAGATAGATGTCTCTGCTTCCACCTAGACAATTTAGATTCAGTCTTTCTTAGGATTGGATCCCATAACCCACAGCGCCTTGGATTAGCCCTGATTGGTATTCCCAAATAAGAGAAAGGCAGAGGCATGATTTTGCAATTCAGATAACTGGCAGCCTGCAATTTCCATTGTTCATATTGGCCCAACACCCCAAAGCTGCTCTTCCCATAATTTATTTTAAGTCCTGATGACAATTCAAAAGCCCTCAAAATCAATTTGATAGTCTTGACATTTTTCATAGTAGCCTCCCCAAAGAACATAGTTTCTTGAAAAGAGGTGCCATTCAAAACTGGTCTGCTACTCATAGTTTCTTGAAATCTCTTCTTGGGAAGTCAGCTGCCTGTGTTCAGCTTCAGATTCAAGCTTGTTAAGCTCAGCTTCTAACTTCTGGACCCTTTTAACAGTGCATCGCTTCGTGTGCATCTTCAACACACACACACACACACATACACATACACAGCCACACACACACAGAAACACACACACACACAGAAACAAACACACAGCCACACACACACAGAAACAAACACACACACACACAGAGAAACACACACACACTGACACACACACACACACACATACACAGAAACACACACACACACGCACACACACACACACACACACACAAAAACACACGCACACACAGAAACAAACACACACACACACACACACAGAAACAAACAAACACACACACACAAACACACACACACAGAAACACACACACACCCACACTGGGTTTCTGTGTGATAGAAGCATTAGAAATTAAGTCCTCATGATAGAAGCATTACAATCAACTCCTCATGATAGAAGCATTACAAATTAGACAGCACATTACTCGTACATAACTAAATATTATAAACTGTTCAATTTAAGCTTTGATAGGAACCCAAGAAAAAATTCTGGAAATCGAGTGTTATTCCACTATGAGGAGCTCATACCTCTTACAAGGAAGCTGTAACAGTGCACAGTTAAGGTAGACAGCAGCAGAATTGCACCATTCCTCAGGTTGACCTATAACACCAAACTGACTCTTTGCGAAATTAATTCTCAATCCAGAGACCATATGAAATCTTCTGAGAATGACCTTCACAGCTCTGATATTCTCCATGGAAGCTTCTCCAAAGAACACAGTATCATCAGCATACTGCAGAACATCCACAGGAACCTTGTTCTTCCCCACCAGGAGGCTTCTGAAGCAGTTTTGAGATACTGCTTCCCTCATTAGCCCGGTCAGTCCTTCAGCCACTAAGTCGAAGAGTAATGGAGCCAAAGGGTCTCCTAGTCTCAACCCTTATGATACACACAGACCCTCATGATACACACACACACACATATACCCAGCTACAATAATAAAGCATAAGCACCCTTGAAACCCAGCATTTGAAATTAGTTACATAAATAACTGCTGATGTCTATATTTGTCTGTAATTGAATTTGACCTTTTGTATGTTCTTGTATGTGATCAGTGTAATTTGCTATATAAACAACTATTGTTCATGGTGAGTGAACCTTAGATTCCCGTTTGAGACTGAATGCAATGATTCTTGCGGATAGTTTGCATTAGTCATTGTATTTAGTCTTGAATTGTCTGTTTGGACAGTTTGGGGAGACTAGTATTTTTATGTTACATTTATTCGTGATGGTTATTATTATTTTCATTAATTTGATTCAATTTCGGTTCAATGCATTTCAAGTTGTTCTCCGAGTGCATACTTGATTATCGGGAAATTCATTTGACCGATGTCATGTCGTGTACTTGGAGACCAATGCGAAATGCTGCCAAATTTAGTCAAATTTTTGTAAATAATGGTAACCCTGACGTTTGAAGCTAACATAAAAGACAGTTTTTCTAAATGGGATAGGGCCACACCTATAAATAAAAAAGTGAGATTTTCATGCATGGAATTGCTTAGATGGATCGAAGTTGGATGAATGAAAGTCGCATGAGCCCAGAATATGAGGATGGCGTTGAACAGTTCTTGCAATTTGCGTCAAAAGAGGTCGACCAATGAAGAAGGAAAATATTATTGTCCTTGCATCAACTGTTTGAATGGAAGACGACAATTACTCGATGACATACGGGACCATCTATTGTGTGATGGGATTAAGAAGAATTACACAACGTGGATATGGCATGGTGAAGTCACAAACAGTTTGAGTGGGTCCCAATCTGAACCGTTTGATGTAGAAATGGGAGATCGGTTAGAGGACATGATTCGTGACCTTGGACAAGAGTGTTTCCAGCAAGCACACGCCCTGTGTATGAAGGATTGCAGAGTGATTCTAAGAAGCCTTTGTATGCAGGGTGCATGAATTCCTTAACCCTGTTGTCTGTTATGTTAAGTCTGGTTAATGTCAAGGCCAGGTATGGGTGGAGTGACAAAAGTTTCACCTCACTGCTTGAGGTAGTGCACAATCTGCTTCCAGAGGACAACACATTGCCTAAAAGTTACTATAAGGCAAAAAATATATTGTGTCCGATGGGTATGAAGTATCAGAAGATTCATGCTTGCCCCAATGATTGCATACTGTACAGGCATGAATTCCAAGAAATGTAGAAATGCCCTATCTGTGGGACTTCACGAGACAAAGTGAAGGATGAAGAAGAAAGCAATTCTGATGAAAACTCGAACAAGGGCCCCCCAGCGAAGGTTTTGTGGTATCTTCCAATCATACCAAGGTTTAAGCGTCTTTTTTCTAATGAGGATGACGCAAAAGACCTTACATGGCATGCAAATGGAAGGTTTCTGATGGAATGGTCCGTCATCCGGCTGATTGCTCGTAGTGGAAGAAGATTGATGGTTTGTATCCAGATTTCGGGAAAGAGCCAAGAAATCTTAGACTTGGACTAGCCAGTGATGGAATGAATCCATATGGCACCTTAAGCACTCAACACAGTTCATGGCCAGTTCTACTAGTAATTTACAATTTGCCTCCTTGGTTGTGCATGAAGTGAAAATACATGATGTTGTCTATGATGATATCGGCCCAAGACATCAGGAAATGACATTGATGTTTATCTAAGTTCATTGTTGAAGATCTGAGAAAGTTGTGGGACGAGGGGGTTGTAGTGTTTGATGTGTTTCGCAAGGAGACCTTTGAAATGCGTGCAATGCTTTTTTGTACCATTAATGACTTTCCACATATGGGAATCTCAGTGGTTACAGTGTTAAGGTATCATGCATGCCCATCTGTGAAGAAAACACAAGTTACATACAACTTAAACATGGCAGAAAAACAGTCTAAAGTAGGCATCACCGCTTTCTAACACCTAATCATCCTTACAGACGACTGAAAAAAGCTTTTAATGGAAGTCAAGAGCATGATATTGCGCCGATACCGTTGACTGGTGAGCAAGTATATCAGCGGGTTCGACACCTGAATACTGTATTTGGGAAGACCCAATAGAAGGATAAAAGTCAGAGTTGCATATGAAAGAAGAGGTCCATTTTCTTTGATCTTCCGTACTGGTGTGATCTTGACATTAGACATTGTATTGATGTTATGCATGTGGAGAAAAATGTTTGTGATAGTGTGATTGGGACGCTCCTTAACATTCAAGGCAAGACGAAGGATGGCTTGAATACCCGTCAAGATCTAGCTGATATGGGTATACGATCACAGTTGCATCCAAGGTCTAATGGGAAGAAAATTTACCTACCCCCAGCCTGCATACTTTGTTCCAAGAAGGAGAAGATAAGTTTTTGTCAGTGTCTTCGTCGGGTGAAGGTTCCACAAGGATACTCTTCAAATATTAAGAGCCCTTTGATCTTCCGTACTGGTGTGATCTTGACGTTAGACATTGTATTGATGTTATGCATGTGGAGAAAAATGTTTGTGACAGTGTGATTGGGACGCTCCTTAACATTCAAGGCAAGACGAAGGATGGCTTGAATACCGTCAAGATCTAGCTGATATGGGTATAAGATCACAGTTGCATCCAAGGTCTGATGGGAAGAAAATTTACTTGCCCCCAGCCTGCCATACTTTGTCCAAGAAGGAGAAGATAAGTTTTTGTCAGTGTCTTCGTCGGGTGAAGGTTCCACAAGGATACTCTTCAAATATTAAGAGCCTTGTGCAGTTGAAGGAGCTTAAGCTTGTAGGGTTAAAGTCTCACGATTGTCACGTGCTCATGCAACAATTGTTAGCCGTGGCTATACGAGACATCTTGCCAAACAAAGTCAGGTTACGATAACTCGCCTGTGCTTTTTCTTCCATGCTATATGTAGCAAAGTGATTGATCCAGTAATGTTTGATGAGTTGGAAAATGAGGCCGCAATTATACTGTGCCAGTTGGAGATGTATTTTCCCCTGCTTTCTTTGACATCATGATTCACTTGATTGTGCATCTGGTCAGAGAAATCAAATGTTGTGGTCCTGTTTATCTACGGTGGATGTACCCGGTTGAGCGATACATGAAGATCTTAAAAGGGTATACAAAGAATCTATATCGTCGGAAGCATCTATTGTTGAGAGGTACATTGCAGAAGAAGCCATTGAATTTTGTTCAGAATACTTAGAGAAGGCTAAACTGTTGGGCTTCCTGAGTGTCGGCATGATGACAGAGTGGGTGGTAAGGGTTCAAGAGGACTGCAGTGATCACTCCAAGTGTAGAAGATTTGTTACAAGCTCACTTGTATGTCTTGAACAACAGTAATGAAGTTTTTCCATACATAGTTAAGCATGAAGCTTTAGTCAAACAGAATAATCCAAAATGTCAAAGAATTGGGCGTTGAAAAAGCATAACAAACTTTCTGTGATTGGTTTAAAGATACAATCTTTGCAGATGAGAATGCTTCAGAAACATTAAGAAACTAGCAGATGGGCCTAAAAGAAATGTTATAACCTGGCAAGGATACGACATAAACAGGTATTCATTTTACACAAAAGCACAAGATGACAAAAGTACAATGCAGAACAGCGGGGTCACCCTAAGGGCTGAATCTCAACACTTTGCAAGTGTCAATGACGCCAATCCCTGTGTAGCTTCCATCCCTTACTTTGGGTTCATTGATGAAATTTGGGAGCTTAATTATGTGAAATTTACAGTATGTGTTTTCAAATGTAAATGGGTTGACAGCAACACCGGTGTGCGCACCGATGATATAGGATTTACCTGGTAGATCTAAAGAAACTTGGTTACCACAATGACCCTTTCATCATGGCAGAACAAGCTAGACAAGTATTTTACGTGCAAGACCCTTGTGATGAAAGGTGGTGCGTGGTTCTACAGGGCAAAACAATTGGTGTTAATGTAGAAGATGATGATTCATACATGGACACCTATGTTAGTCCTTTGACCGCTCAAATCACTGGTAACGTTGTCGGAGAAGAAGAAGCTGACGACGTTCATGCAAATCGAAATGATCATGATGAAGGAGAATTGATTAACATCGGCTAATGTAATTTTCTGCAGAGACAGAGGTCACCAAACCTAGTAAGTGACAACTACATTTTTCTCTGATTGAGGCATCGGTTTTTTGTTTCAATTTGCCTCCTTAGGACTTCATCCAGCTCATGTTTGTCGCCAGTTTCATCATCCACCACCCTTTTCTTCTCTGGCTTCTCACGTTCATTGTTGTTAAACCCATATTTATGCTTCTTCCCTTCATGTCTTGTTTTATCACAACTTTAGCTGAATCTCCCATCTTCAGCATAGTTGAATCTCCTGTCTCATTGTCCAATGACACACTTTGATGGCCTGTATCTCTTTTCTTCGTATGTTCTAGTGCTTCAGCTTCAGAATGCATAAAGCAATCAGAATTTTCCAGTGATCACCAAAGGCTTCTGCATCAGCATTGACACTCTCCACCCTCTTTGGTTTATGCTTCTGTGTTTTCTTCCGTGCCTCCTCGTTATAAATCTCAGCTTTATTCGAGGTTGCACTAGAACGATCACCACCAATCTGTGCTTCTTCCTCGTCTATCAGGTCAATATCTTTCCTTTCAACTTTTGTTTTGTAAATTAAGTGTAGTTTTCAAAAGCAAAGGTGAAAGGAAAGATATTGAGCTGGTAGAGGAGGAACAGGCACGGATTGGTGCTGATCCTTCTAGTGGGACCTCCAATAAATCTGAGAATTATAAGGAGGAAGCATGGAAGAAAACACAGAAGCATAAACCAAAGAGGGTGGAGAGTGTCAACGCTGATGCAGAAGCCTTTGGTGATGACTGGAAAATTCTGATTGCTCTATGCATTGTGAAGCTGAAGCAGTAGAACATACGAACAAAAGAGATACAGGCCATCAAAATGTGCATTGGACAATAAGACAGAGATTCAACTATGCTGAAGATGGGAGATTCAGCTAAAGTTGTGATAAACAAGACATGAAGGGAAGAAGGCATAAATATGGGTTTAACAACAATGAACGTGAGAAGGCACAGAAGAAAAGGGTGGTGGATGATGAAACTGCCGACAAACATCAGCTGGATGAAGTCCTATGAAGATCCTCCTCATTCTCAAAGAGGGGAACGAGCAACAATTTGAAGGTTGTATATTCAGGAACTAAAGAATTCAAAATAGCTAGTAATAAGAGGATTTGTTTTTGGGATTTTCTGAGCACCAAGAGCGGCTACGCAAGAAGTTTGCACTTGAGGAGGGAAGGATATTTGCAGCTAATGAACAAGTTTCTTAACTATTTGTCCTTAAGATTTTACTGTTTCTTTTTGCTAATATGTAAATATAAATGGTATAAGGGTATGGCGTAAAAACATGGTCTATATTTACTTCTAAGATTGTTAGGGGTAAAAATGACCATGTCCCTATGGCATACCTTATATTATTTATATTTACATATAAGAAAAAAAACAGTAAAATCTGAAGGACAAATAGTTAAGAAAGTTGTTCATTAGCTGCAAATATCCTTCCCTCTCAAGTGCAAGCTTCTTGCGTAGCCGCTCTTGGTGCTCAGAAAATCCCAAAAACAAATCCCTCTTATTACTAGCTATTTGAATTCTTTAGTTCCTGAATGTACAACCTTCAAATTGTTGCTCGTTCCCCTCTTTCTTTTCTGCAAAAAAGAAAATCAAATGCTGTCAAAACATGGATGAAGTCCTAAGAAAATCAATATCAAAGAAAACATGGATGAAATCACAATTAAAAAGCACAACTACCTATCTTTCAGAGTCCTTTGGTTAATTTGTCTTGTCTCCTTATGTGGTGGGGTTTTGTTTAATAATTTATACTTTTGCCTTCCAAAAAAAACTTATCACTAATCCTCTTTTCATTAATCCAATTTTGTATGTTATTGTATAAAAGATCATGGGTTCTCCACCTGCCTCCACTACTCTCCTCCTCCTCCTCCTCCTCTCCTCCTCCTACTTCGGACGCATCGGCTTCGACGTCTGCCGTGAAGCGGACACGCAAAGCCTCACGCTACGATCGTTGTCCACTAGACCACCTGGTGTTGAGAGACCAGTGGTGCATGTTGATCCTGCTACAGGGAAGGCCGACGGTCCCCACAAGAAGAAATTAAGAACATATTTGGGGATTGTGGCACGTGATAAGGTGGACATCACCTACGAGAACTGGAAGGAGGTCCCTACTGCTCAGAAGGACCTGATTTGGGAGGATATTCAGGTATTTCTCTTTTCTTATTTGATTGTGTGTAATTAATAGCCAAAAAATTTCATTATTGTAACAAATAAACTTTGTTTCATGTTGTCAGGCGGAATTTGATATCCCAGAGGCTTCTGACAGTAGGACGAAAAGGAAGTTACTACAGACCGTGGGGGAGAGATGGAGGCAGTTTAAATCAGACCTCACGAGGAAATGGGCCCTTGCAGCCGATCAGGACGGTGTCGAGGACACTGTCTGTGACAAATACGACATCAGCAAGGAAAAGTGGGCCCAGTTTTGCCAGACTCGCAGAGACCCTTCTTGGGAGGTATGTTCCTTTGCCATTTAAGTTGTTTTTCATATTAAACATGATGTTGTTATACTTCATTCTACCCATTTCAAACATTATTGTTTAATTTTTTCAGGATGTGCGCATGAAGGCACAGGCCATCCAGAAGCAGAATACTGCCCCCACGTTTTGTCTCGTGGGGGTTATGATTATTTGGAGCAGAAGCTCCTGGCTGAGAAGACCAAGAAGAAGCTGCAGGAAGCTGCACAGTCAGGAAGCGTTGATGGCGTCATCGACCCTCCATCCCCGGTCAGACGCCACGTGAAGTGGAAGATGGCCCGCACGAAGAAGACAGGGAGATGACGACTGAGGCCGCAAAGGAAATCGCTGAGAAGATTGTAAGTCATTTCAACTAACCATTACAATTATGTTTGAATATTTTGAGAATGCCATGTACCACTGTGTGTTTTCTGTGCAGGATTCGTTTGAGGAGCAGGCCACACAGGGATCGTTCGTCCCCCATGGACGTCAGGATGTTCTGGCCGCTGCTATTGGACGTCCAGAGCACCCTGGATGTGTCCGTGCTGCTGGAGCCGGTGTCACCATCAAGCAATACTTTGGATCGGCTCCACGGACGTCCCGACAGCGCTTCCTCCCTGCCTCCTGACGAATTACAGCAGCTGACCCAGCAGATCAGGGACCAGCTAGAGGAGTCCATCACAGAGAAAGTGACGAGCAGGTCATGGCATCCTTCAGCCACCTTCAGTCGCAGATGCAATCTCAGATTGCAGTGCCTCCTGAGCCTCTGGTTGGTCCTGGTCCCTCCGTCCTCGAGTGAGCACAAAGGGGAGTTGTGTTGATCCCTCGGAAACGATCCTGAGATCGGTGACTCTGACAGGTGCGGCTTGTACATAGAAGCAGATCCTGCCGCCTGGTTGCCATGGGAGAGTTTATGAGGGATCCACTGTTGTTCATAACACTCCTTTGTTGCCTGGCCAAGTAAAGGTGAGTGTGGAGAGGTTAAGATGCAGATGCTCCAGTTCCTGTACCCACTGATGAGGTTTCCTTAGTGGGGCAGGCACTTCACACCTTCCTTGCTTGGCCGACACATCTGGTCAAGTCTTTATCACACAGGTACTTATTGTCCTTACTATATGTTTCTTCTTTATTAATTCATTAGGCCTATTTAACTTTGTTTCATGAACAGGTAGCTGTGTCTCCGCCAAAACCACCTCCGAAGCCCGATCCGGAGGTCGATGATCCCTTTATCTGATGACATTGACCATCCCAGAGCTTTTCTTGAGGCCTTATCAGGTTAGATGGGATGCCACCGTGTTCGGGTCGTTAATCCAGATTTCCCCCTGTACATAAAGCACGAAGACCTCTCGAAATCGCACACGGTGGTCAATGTCTCAGCATATCAGTGTTACAGTTGTGGATTCTGTAAGTCTTTATATAAAAGGCTTTTATTTACCTAAGTTATGGCTTTCAATTCATAAATATTTAACTTTGACTTAACATAAACAGCATCTCACTGAAACATGTATGCGAGCGGGAATTCTGATATCTATGGATTCCTCGAGCCTCAGTCCATTCAGAGGTCTGGGCAATCGCAGTTTGAATCTGAAAGTTACATAAAGAGTTGGATGCAGAGTTCACAACGCGATGTTATCTTGGAGCCTACCTAAATGGGTAAGTCACAAAATAACAAAATTTAATTAATGTTTACTAATGTACTAACCCATTTTAGGTTCCACTGCAGCGGACACTGGCAGATGGTGGTCATCCTGCCCAAGGAACACTTAAGTTGTCTGGTTTTGTTCATTGCATAACAGGCCAGACAACTACCTTAAGGGGATTATTAATAGGTTAGTGTTCTTTTCAATACATTTGCATTGTAATACCTCAACGTACAACACCAGTTTTTAATTGTTACTCATATGGAACAGTGCTATCAAGGGTCTTGACGATGCTCCACAGCCTAAATCAAAGGCTTCTGCTAGGTGGATTGTCGTCAAGGTACGTCATTTACATAAAACTTCCACTTATATATATTTCTTTATGTGTCTGTACACTAGTTGTTTAATTAATATCCAAATTTCATTATGTATTTAGTGTAATAGACAAAAAGGAAGTACTGAGTGCGGCTACTATGTGATGCACTGGATGTCCACCATCATTTTAGGAACTTTTAGGAATAATTGGGAAGCGGTAAGTTTATTTCAAACAAAATCGATTTATTTATAATTTGTATTACATTATTAACTTATTATGATTTATTTCATCATGCAGTATTTTAACGATCCTAGACCATTGGAGCCAGAGAGATTAAAAGCATTGCGGATGCAGTGGACACAGTTTTATCTCCGAGTTAGAGATCAGGCCTAGGATTTAGGGACATTATCTTTAGCTTTAGTTTACTTTGGTTTAACATTTTTTACATTTTCTATGTAACATGAACATTGAATTCATTTGATGATTGTTCTTTATGATAAATCAATTATTTGATGTTTATTATCATTAAAACTGCTTGAAAGCAGAATAAAATGTTTATTTGCTGTGAATTGGGCCTGAAATTGCATTTGACAGGTACAATTTTGGGTTTATTGTAAAAACAGAAAGTATATATAAAAAAATACTTGAAAATAACATTGGTTATTAACAAAAACCGATGTTAATATCATAAACAATATCGGTTATTTACAAAACCCGATGTCGATATGAACCTTAACATCGGTTGTAATAGAAAACCGATGTTAACGTTTGTATATTAACATCGGTTATTTGTGTATAACTGATGTCAGCGTTTGTATTTTAACATCGGTTATCTTTAGATAACCGATACCAACTCTTATACATTAACATCGGATAGTTATAAATAACCGATGTGAACATTTGAATATTAACATCGATTATGTACACATAACCGATGTTATACACAAAGAACTACACCAAATAAGTGTATGCATCATCAACGTTGACATCGGTTTTCTAGCAAAACCGATGTTAATGGAATACATTAATATCGGTTTTGCTAAAAAACCGATGTTAATATAACATATTAACATCGGTTTTACTGGAAAACCGATGCCAACGTTCATCATGCGTACAGTTTTTTTGCTGTTGTTCATTGTGTTTAACATCGGGTATTTAGAGAACCGATGTTGTCATATACATGTTAACATCGGTTCTTCAAAAACCGATGTTAACATTGATACATTCAACATCGACACTTTCAACATCGGTTTTAGAACCGATGTAGAATGTTCTAAATAACCGATGTTGAAAGTGTATTTTCTAATAGTGTTTGCACAAACAAATCATGAGTACGATTTTGGTAGGTTGATGCCATATATGTGGGATGGGATAGTGCAGTAAGAGTTCATCTTTCTATTTTACCCACATTGTACTTTCAGTTTGTTTTGTTATGCAAACATCACTTATAAAAAGCTAATAGCCCTTATTTCAAAAAGATTCCAATTTATAAAATCACTACTACCATTTTTAGATTTAACATCGCACAGTTAACATCGGTTATTCATAAAACCAACGTTAACAAAAGCTCGGTGGCAATTTTGTAAATAAGTAGAGTTAGTTAACATTGGTTTTTCCAAAACCGATGTTAACTACTTGAGATTAACATCAGTTATTTGGAAAATTTGATGTTAACGAGTTGATGTTAACATCGGTTATTTAAATAACCAATGTTACCTATTTGATGTTAACATCGGTTTTAAGAAAACCGATGTTACCTAATTGAGGTTAACATCGGTTATATTTAAAAAACCCGGTGTTGTTATGATTATAAATTAAAAACCTGAAATTGCATATCCCGCGCGCTTGAACCCTATCGCTCTTCTTCTTTCTCCTTCTGCCTAAGTTTGTCTTTGCCACAAACTGCCCTGCCCTGCCGTCACTGCAAGCACATTGTCGAGTTCGTCACTGGCACTTATCGATTTAGGTATGTCCTTTCATTTTAACATTAGGCATTTCTCGTTTTAACATTTGGTAACTTTCGCAGCTCGAAGAAAACTAGGAAAGGAAAGAGTCCCGGAAAAGGTGGGAATCGATTTTGGAAGTCCATTTTGATTGGCTTTAAGACTCCCAGGGAAGCCATCAAAGGTATGTCTCTGTTCTCTGTTAATGATGAAAATTCATTGTTAAGTGGTCTGTCTCTGTTGTCATGTTTCGAAACCTTAGTTAGAATAACTAATATGATTGATATTTGACTAAGTTGAGACTAGTCAATATGATTATTTTTCCAAACAATAGGTTTTGTTACCCGTTCGTGTTACAGTGCTAGTTTGGTGCTACAATTAGCTGTGTATTTTCCTCTCACCGTCCATTAAACTTGATTATAATTGGTGTAATTCTTAACATGAGCTTGGATAAGGGAATAGATATTGAAATTGGAGAGGATCGTGCCATTGTGTATCACCCCTTCATACAAATTAAATATGTGGGGCTATATTAAAATTAAAATTTATGTACATTTAAGAAGAGAGGGAGTGAAAGATAGATACAATTTTTTTACATTAAATGGGTTTGTGAAATTCAACATGAGAGGATCCATTCTCTCATATTTAACTTCTTCCTTTGATGAATCTCTGTGTCCAATCCATCTCTGTTCTCTGATGTGGCATTAATTACTTTTAGAGTAGTTTTGTCTTTGGTTTCAGTATCCACTTTAAAAATCAATTGGGATTTCATATTTGCATTGTTATACTCTCTTCTTTATTTATCAATTTGTTGTCTTATATAGGTTCAAAATGTCCCAAGTTGATGTTATTCTACTTTTAGAATACTCCTTTCATTATATAGGTATCCGGCTACCTATCCAAGTTGACGATGTAGCATCATCAACAAAGTTGTTTCCATATGTTCTTTACATTACCTCATATATAGTACCTTGTTAGCTATAAAATACTCATTTTGTGGCCTCTGTTCTTAAAAAATGCTCTTAGGTGTTGGACCCTTGTCAACAACTCTGTTTAACTCACTCGAGAACAATATAAAAAAAATTGCTATTTTGTTGTAATGCCCTGGATTAAAAGATACACCCTTTATATAACATTTAAAAGTTGGCTTTCTCATGTGTAATGATTTTATTTATTTCTGTTCATCGCTTAGTTAGAATGGCATAACTTGCTCTGGTTCAGAGTTGTACAAGGGCACTGGATTTGTTGAAGAAATTATCTATTTTTTGTGATATGAAGACTGTAAGGAAAACCATTTCAACTTAACACGCCTCTTCACGATTTTCCTGTTGCCTCTTGGTAGACATGATCACATGCCTGCTTGAATTACTGGAATCAACAGGCACAAATTTGACAAACTAAGGGTGTGTTTGAATAAGCATTGAAATCCCGTTCAATGCAAAATCTTCAATTTTGTGCACGTTTAGTGCTTGGGAATGTGTGAAATCCCATTTATCTCTACCAAAAAAAAAATCCATTTATCATGCTAGTTTGGTGCTACAATTAGCTGTGTATTTTCCTCTCATCGCCCATTAAACTTGACTATAATTGGTGTAATTCTTAACATGAGCTTGGATAAGGGAATGGATATTTAAATTTTGTTCTTATTACATGGTGTCATAATATCACCCCTTGACCTCTCCCAACTATGAAAAGGTCATGAATGTCATCCATTGTTCTTATAGCTGCCACTGCGTCCTCACTATTGCTGACCACCTTCTCAACATAATCAACCACATCATCATCCCCACACCTCATCCAAAACTCATGTATAAGATTCTCATCATGTTGCTTCTGAATATCCCTATCTGTTTGCACTGTCAGCACCCTCGGTTCATCCAAATCAATGCCACCATGTTGTTGCCTCAATGGTTGTACTTGTACTTGATCACTTTGGACAAAACGCATTACGGTAAGGCTAATCCCATGATGTTCCACCATTCTCCATCCATAGCACAATGCTTCTCTATCATTTGGTCCTCTAAAGAACAACACTGCTACATGATGAGATACTTGATTTCCCGCCAAATGGTTAGAGCCACTTAAGCCTTTATCCACTAGAATTCTGACCAAGCAAGGTGCATTTGCTAGCACATTCTGGTTGATGGATCTGTATGCCATTTTTGTTGCTTCCATTCTTTAATTAGAAAAAAAGTTAGATCGGTGGTAAAAGGTTAATTTTAGCAACATGGTGTTGATTTTTTTTTTTTTATATATATAAATTTGGTCTAATTGCAAGACCATTTGATTGCTTTCTGCTCTGCCCGCTAAGAAACTTTTATAGCCTTTGTATTTAAACTCTCATTGTAACACTTTAAATATGATGCATAACTGAAATACAACAAGTCAGTTTTTGCTCCATCTTTGTATGTGTGTGGTTGCTTAGTTTTAGCTATCTAACAAAATGATAGGGTAGGTCTTGAGAGATCAAAATAGATTCTAAAAATTAAGTGGCTTAAAAGTTATATTGGTGGAATTTAGAATATTGTTTATAATGTCATTTAGCCTTTTTTTTTTAATTTGCTAAACACTAAATTATGCTGCCATACTATTTTCAGATTCCATTAGGAGTGATTTTAGCCATTCTTGATCCTGTGGTCATTGCTGTTTCGAAAAGTAGTCCTATAGTCATTGCTGGAAAGTCAATTGTGCTAAAGCCTCGAACTCATGTATTTATATCTTTGATTCGAAAACTAATTTGAAATTCTTTTTGTATGCATTACTTGTATAGTTGTAGAACTATTTGATTTATAAGCACCACTTGTTCCTGAGTACAGGATAGCTTGCAATGCCATGAAAGTAGTTTTTATTGAATAATTTGGAAAGCAAATAAGAAATAATCAATTGCAGGCCCAACACCATTCTTTGTTACATAAATTCTTGTATTTGTTTGACTAACTAATCTAACATCTAATGAGTATCTGTCAATACTCCTCCCCTAAAGTTTCATTTTGTCATAATGATGAATAGCTTGGGGCTACTGACATAAAGTTCCAATAGTGTTTCAAGTAATTGAAGCATGGTGACCAAGCCATGTAGCCCAAACTTAACTTTCAATCGTCCTACTCTAACACGAAAATGTGATGTAAGTGTCTCCATTTTCTCTGGTATAGAGGTTTACAGCAATGGATTATACCCTTCACCAAGCATCCTTTTGTCTTCCAAACTAATAGGCTTCCTTCCTGTTAGGCTAAAAGTGTATCTCTCTGGGTCTACTGACCTGTTATCCTTGAAATCCACCTTGTGCTCTTCACACACATACACACACACACACACAACCACACACATACAGAGAGATTCCATAAATAAAGAAAGAAGGCCCTTACAGTAAAGTCACATGTGAATCTCCACATGGATTCCATGAGCCGTCCAAGGTTCACTCTCTCTCCATAGATTCCATAAATGAAGATAAACCCAAAAGGTGTACAAAGTGAGTCACTACTACTCACCCATATTTTGAGACAAGGGAAAAATTTCTCTCTTACATGATTTAAGGTTGTAAGAAGAAACCTTACTAGTTGACAGTTTCTAATTAGGGTTTTAAAGTTAGACTTGTAGTTGTATTACAAATAGCAATGAAGAACAATTGTTGATGAACATTTAGTTATTTTAATTTAATTAAGTTTATAGAAACCTTAAAAATCATAATATTGCATTTGCAATTGCGGTTGCGAACCACCATTTAAAACCATGTTTGCAATCTTATGCTTCAAGTTAATTTCCAAATTTATGTCCTCCCCTAAATTGAAATTGCTTACTTAGGATTAAGATAGAATGAAGCAGCATGAAGATTGCTATGTAATTGCAAATCCCAATGAGTATCAATTATCTTCCACACTTTCTTATATTGTGACTCTTGATTCTTGCAATTTGAAGCTATTTCTTCTTTACCCCTATACACAGCTTCCTAGATATATAGCATGACATGTTTGGAGTGACACACTTAAAGCAATAGTGGATAGATTTCCAAAATCTATAATCGCACAAAACAACACTGATCACTAGTTTGCCCTCAATTTTTACTAGCATGACTACCAGTTGCCTACCACTGAAGCAAACCTAGATCGAAGAGTATTCTTTTGCTGTGATATATACATTGTAGAGTGAGAAAAATAGTTGCAAACCTTGTGATTACTGGTCTAGCTAACTCCCTTCGTTTGGAATGCTTTATATACAAGTTTAGCACCCATGGATACTGATTTTCTTTCATCCATAATAAACTTGTCCATAGTTTCCACCATGAAACATCGTGGGTACTTGTACAAAAGCAGATCCCAAGATAGAATCTGCATCATTTTAGTAAAGGAATCTAGTTTTCGTATATCTAGGGATCTAACTTGTCTACCATTAAAAACGTGTTGACATTCAATCGCATGCAGCCACGTATCAACCCTCTTCTACACTACCCCGTCAACTGCATCTCTTACAAGTAGTGATGAATATGTCTCCTCATCACACACAAAGACACACACACACACACCCTCATGATACACATACACACACCCTCATCACACACAAAGACACACACACACACACACCCTCATGATACATAGACACACACACCCTCATCACACACAAAGACACACACACACACACACACCCTCATGATACACACACACACCCTCATCACACACAAAGACACACACACACACACACACCCTCATCACACATAAAGACACACACATACACACACACACACACCCTCATCACACATAAAGACACACACATACACACACACACACACACCCTCATCACACACAAAGACACACACACACACACACCTTCATCACACACTAACTTTGTTATAAATGACAAAATGTTCCTCTCTCCCAATGACTCTTCTATATATATAAATGCAAACATGCCTCATTTCTTTAGAGTCTAAATTGTCCCAGATAAACTAACCTAATTAACTAACTACCTTTCTCACTGACAAACTAACTCTAACAGTCATCTAACAATTGAGAGGCAGAGTTTAGTCACCTTTGCTGCCACATCCTCCTCCACTAAAGAGGTCAAGTCTACTGGCTTCAGAAAGCAGTGGGTTGGGCTGGGTGGACTCCCATCTAATTTTTGGTGTGTCGTGTCCTCCACATATTACCCACACCAAATCCTTCATGTAGTACTACATAACAAAAGTTGTTTTCAGATTCAACTTGCTCAAGCAATTAAAAGTACAAATTAGATGATGGACTCACCTATCTTTATATTTTGTTGAATCAAATGTAGGCACTGGCCACTGTAATTTCTTACATACTTCATATAATGTGGTCCGCGATCCTCCCTTCTTCATATTGATTGATAAATTAACTGTAACATGAATCCAAAATGAAGTTAATCTAGAGGTAGTTAATAAATTAACTGATTGCCCTTGGATTTGATTGTAACAGAATTAAAAAATAGCATATAGGATAATCTTCTAGAGCCAATATCCTCTTGCCATGTAATCCTTGTCTTGGCTGGACTTCCTTAACGTAATCTTGCAGATACTGAGGTTTGTTTACTAGACTTTTTGGTTTGTGATTCATATGTATGCTTTGTATGCTTTGCTCTGCTGATGTTTTTGTTGGTGAGAATTGCAATTGTCATATGGTGAAATTGATTCGGTGATTTTATATGAAAACCAAAAACCAGTCAAAAAATAGGTAAGGAATAGAAAGATTACTTCATGAATATAACAACCACAGTAAAGTTGTATGGTTCAGAAGTCAAAATTCAACGATTAAATCTTAGCCACAAATAAAGTTGTATGGTGGCAATAATTGCCCAACTACATATAGTCGTGGCAATTAAAATCCCTTAGTGTCACATATCATATGAAAATTTAAAAAGCTATAGTAGTGAATATTGACTGACTCAAAGGAAGAATAACCAAATATGGCTACGAATATGAGTGTGATTGATTACTTCTCAGTTCTCGATGAAGGCAATCATATTTATAAACCATATTGCCAGCCTCTATAAAATTTATCCCTTGTTTTATATTTAATTAATCTCTGGTTAAGTTGACACACACACACACCCTCATCACACACAAAGACACACATACACCCTCATCACAGACACCCTCATGACAAACACACACACACCCTGATCACACACAACGACACACACACACATACCCTCATCATAAACACACACACACACACACCCTCATCATAAACACACACACACACACACACACACACACACACTCTCTCTCTCTCTCATCATAAACACACACACACCCTCATCATAAACACACACACACACACACACACACACACACACACACTCATCATAAACACACACACACACACCCTCATCACACACAAAGACACACACACACACGCTGATGATACACACACACACACACCCTCGTCAGACAGAGACACACACACACTCTCCCTTATGAGAGACACGCACACTCACCCTCATGATACACACACACACACGCACGCGGAGGACACACTAAGTTTGTGATAAGTGACTAAAATGTTCCTCTCTCCCAATCTCTCTTCTATATATATAAATGCAAACATGCCTTATTTCTTTAGAGTCTAAATTGTCCCAGGACAACTAACCTAATTAACTAACTACCTTTGTCACTGACAAACTAACTCTAACAGTCATCTAACAATTGAGAGCCAGAGTTTAGTCACCTTTGTTGGCACATGAGGTCCACTCAAGAGGTCAGGTCTACTGGTTTCAGAAGCAGTGGGTTGGCTGGTGTACTCACAACCTAATCCTTCTTGGTTGTCACATATTACATCTACCTCTGTCATACCTCTAACATATTCACAAAAGAAGACACATACCCAACTACAATAATAAAGCATAAGCACCCTCCAAACCCAGAATTTGAACTTAGTTACATAAAGAACTGTTGATGTTGATATTTGTCTGTAATTGAAATTTAGATTTTGTATGTTCTTGTACATCATCAATGTAATTTGCTATATAAACAATTGTTGTTCATGCTGAGTGAACCTTAGATTCCCGTTTGAGACTGAATGCAATGATTCTTGTGAACAGTTTGTATTAGTCATTGTATTTAGTCTTGAATTTTCCATTTGGACAGTTTGGGGAGACTGGTATTTTTATGTTAGATTCATTCGTTAAGGTTATTATTATTTTGATTAATTTGATGAAATTTTGGTTCAATGCATTTCAAGTTGTTCTCTGAGTGAATACTTGATTATCGGGAAATTCATTTCACCGATGTCATGTCATGTACTTAGAGACCAATGTGAAATGCTACCAAAATTTAGTCAAAATTTTGAAAATAATGCTAACCCTGACGTTTGAAGCTAACATAAAAGACAGTCTTCCTAAATGGGATAGGGCCACACCTATAAATAAAAAAGTGAGATTTTCATGCATGGAATTGCTTAGATGGATTGAAGTTGGATGAATGAAAGTCGCATGAGCCCAGAATATGAGGATGGTGTCGAGCAGTTCTTGCAATTTGCTTCAGAAAAAGGTCGACCAAATGAAGAAGAAAAATATTATTGTCCTTGAATCAACTGTTTGAATGGAAGACGACAACTACTGGATGACATACGAGACCATCTATTGTGTGATGGGATTAAGAAGAATTTCACAACGTGGATATGGCATGGTGAAGTGACAGACATGCAAAGTGGGTCCCAATCTGAACCGTTTGATGTAGAAATGGGAGATCGCTTGGATAAGAGTCTTTCCAGCAAGCACACGCCCTTGTGTATGAAGGATTACAGAGTGATTCAAAGAAGCCTTTGTATACGGGGTGCAAGAATTCCTTAACCTTGTTGTCTGTGGTGTTAAGTCTGGTTAATGTGAAGGCTAGGTATGGGTGGAGTGAGAAAAGTTTCACCTCACTGCTTGAGGTAGCGCACAATCTGCTTCCAGAGGACAACACGCTGCCTAAAACTTACTATAAGGCGAAAAAGATATTGTGTCCAATGGGTATGGAGTATTAGAAGATTCATGCTTACCCTAATGATTGCATACTGTACAGGCATGAATTCCAAGAAATGTCCAAATGCCATATCTGTGGGACTTCACGGTACAAAGTGAAGGATGAAGGGGAAAGTAGTTCTAATGAAAACTCAAAGAAGGGTCCTCCAATGAACGTTTTGTGGTATCTTCCAATCATTCCAAGGTTTAAGCATCTTTTTGCTAACGAGGACGATGCAAAAGACCTTACATGGCATGCAAATGGAAGGACTTCTGATGGAATGGTCTGTCATCCGGCTGATTGCTCACAGTGGAAGAAGATTGAATGGTTTGTATCCGAATTTTGGGAAAGAGCCACAAAATCTTATACTTGGACTAGCCATTGATGGAATGAATCCATATGACACCTTAAGCACTCAACACAGTTCATGGCCAGTTCTACTAGTAATTTACAAGTTGTCTCCTTGGTTGTGCATGAAGCAAAAATACATGATGTTGTCTATGATGATATCAGGCCCAAGACAGCCAAGAAATGACATTGATGTTTATCTAAGTCCGTTGGTTGAAGACCTGAGAAACTTGTGGGATGAGGGGGTTGTAGTGTTTGATGCGTTTCGCAAGGAGACGTTTGAAATGCGTGCAATGCTTTTTTGTACCATTAATGACTTTCCAGCAAATGGGAATCTCAGTGGTTACAGTGCTAAAGGTCATCATGCATGCCCCATCTGTGAAGAAAACACAAGCTACATACAACTAAAACATGGAAGAAAAATAGTCTACAGTAGGCATCACCGTTTTCTAACACCCAATCATCCTTACAGACGACTGAAAAAAGGTTTTAATGGAATTCAAGAGCACAATATTGCGCTGATATTGTTGACTGGTGAGCAGGTATATCAGTGGGTTCAACACCTGAATACTGTATTTGGAAAGACCCAAAAGAAGGATAAAAGTAAGAGTTGCATATGGAAGAAGAGGTCCATTTTATTTGATCATTCGTACTGGTTTGATCTAGACATTAGACATTGTATTGATGTTATGCATGTGGAGAAAAATGTTTGTGACAGTGTGATTGGAAAACTCCTTAACATTCAAGGCAAGACAAGGATGGCTTGAATACCCGTCAAGATCTAGCTGATATAGGGATACGATCGCAGTTGCATCCAAGGTCTGATGGAAGAAAATTTACTTGCCCCTAGCTTGTCATACTTTGTCCAAAAAGGAGAAGATAAGTTTTTGTTAGTGTCTTCGTCGAGTTAAGGTTCCTTAAGGATACTCTTCAAATATTAAGAGCCTTGCGCAGCTGAAGGAGCTTAAGCTTATAGGGTTAAAGTCTCACGATTGTCACGTGCTCATGCAACAATTGTTAGCCGTGGCTATACGAGACATCTTGCCAAACAAAGTCAGGTTAGCCATAACTCGCCTGTGCTTTTTCTTCCATGCCATATGTAGCAAAGTCATTGATCCTGTCATGTTTGATGAGCTGAAAAATGAGGCTGCAATTATACTGTGTCAGTTGGAGATGTATTTTCCCCTGCTTTCTTTGACATCATGATTTACTTGATTGTGCATCTGGTCAGAGAAATCAAATGTTGTGGTCATTTTTACCTGCGGTGGATGTACTCGGTTGAGCGATACATGAAGATCTTAAAAGGGTATACAAAGAATCTATATCGTCTAGAAGCATATATTGTTGAGAGGTACACTTTAGAAGAAGCCATTGAATTTTGTTCAGAATACATTCAGAAGGCTAAACCTGTTGGCCTTCTTGAGTCTCGGCATGATGACAGAGTGGGTGGTAAGGGTTCAAGAGGACTGCATGTGATCACTCCAAGTGTAGAAGATTTGTTACAAGATCACTTGTATGTCTTGAACAACAGTAATGAAGTTTTGCCATACATACTTAAGCATGAAGCTTTAGTCAAACAAAATAATCCAAAAATGTCAAAGAATTGGGTGTTGAAAAAGCATAACAAGACTTTCTGTGATTGGTTTAAAGATACAACCTTTGCAGATGAGAATGCTTTAGAAACATTAAGAAAGCTAGCAGATGGGCCTAAAAAAATGTTATAACTTGGCAAGGATACGACATAAACAAGTATTCATTTTACACAAAAGCACAAGACGACAAAAGTACAATGCAGAACAGTGGGGTCACCCTAAGGGCTGAATCTCAACACTTCGCAAGTGTGAATGACGCCAATCCATGTTTAGCTTCCATCCCTTACTTTGGGTTCATTGATGAAATTTGGGAGCTTAACTATGTGAAATTTATTGTATGTGTTTTCAAATGTAAATGGGTTGACAGCAACACCAGTGTGCGCACCGATGATATAGGATTTACTTTGGTAGACCTAAAGAAACTTGGTTACCACAATGACCCTTTCATCATGGCAAAACAAGCTAGACAAGTATTTTACGTGCAAGACCCTTGTGATGAAAGGTGGTGCGTGGTTCTTCAGGGAAAAACAATTGGTGTTAATGTAGAAGGTGATGATTCATAAATGGACACCTATGTTAGTCCTTTGACCGCACAAATCACTCCTAACGTTGTTGGAGATGAAGAAGCTGACGACGTTCATGCTAATCATAATGATCATGATGAAGGCGATTTAATTAACATTGTCTAATGTAATTTTCTATTTATATATTTGATTTTGCTAGATTCATTTACATAACTCATACACATAATTCAAATTCATTAATATTTAATCGACATTTAATATCAGTCCATAAAATTGAGCAAATCAATACTAGATTTCTATTTAGAATAAAACATTCAAACTAAATAGAGTGTACACAAACCAATCATATGATTGTTTTACTAATTGCATTATTGAAAACATGCATATATTTGATGAAAACTTTGAAAATGGAACTTATGCCAATTCATCTTAAATTGTTGCAGGTACTCTTCCTTCTTTAGATACTCTTCCTTCTTCCTAGCAGTTTGTGCCTCAATCATCTTCTTGTTAGCTCTTGAGATTGACCTTGTTGTCCACACTGCTTTTGCAATCAAGTTACTAAACACAAATCTTATGACATATTGTTCTTTGATTTTCCAAAGATTAAATGTGTAAACATAGATTAAATTCTTATCCAAACATTGGTTTTAAGTTTTCGGTAAGAGCAAGCTAATTGAGTTGCTCACCTTTTTAGTTAGGTAGTTGCAATTCTATATTAGTCACCATATTTTTTGTTGTTAGGTATGAATTACCAATTTCTGGTTTCTATAAATAACAGTTTGACAAAACTATGATTGAGTCGTATTCGAACATGATTTAACAACTAGAGGACTAATTTTACAAAAAAAAATTAGAATAATTTTAAGAAATTAGAGTTTTAAAGGGACTGAGTCACACAATCTAGCTTTTAAGTTTGAAAGAGTAGAAAACAACATGAATGAACAATAAAATGAGGTGGGAAGTTGCACCTATGCCTAGCTTACAGCCTCAAGATGCAGAAATAGAGTCACAAAGTAGCCTCTCCCTCCCTCCCTCCCTCCCTCCCTATAAGGGTCTTATACAATACCTCTTTTCCATTAGTTACCTGTGAATTGTGAGTCACCTTCAATGTTTTCCCTTCCCATCCTTTGTAGTATATTCTTGCCAAATCTTAGTTGACACAATTGATTTGTACCACCCATTTGTTGTTGCTAAAATTGGGCCTTTAGACTACTTGACCCCTAACATCATGCATCTTGTTATTTAAAGAATTGATATGTTCTTTCTTTGTCATTTCATTATAGCGAGGAGCATAATATGGTTCTGTATGTTGGATCTAGTGGCCTCAAAATAATTAAGAAGGGGGGTTGAATTAATTATTACTAGACCTTTACTAATTAAAAATTTACTCTTCTTAGGCTTTTACTAATTTGTTAAGTAAATGAAGAATAGAAAAGAAACTTAACCAAAAGTAAAAGTGGTAATTAAAGTGCACAGCGGAAATTAAAAGAGTAGGGAAGAAGAAGACAAACACACAAGAGTTTTATACTGGTTTGGCAACAACCTGTGCCTACATCCAGTCCCCAAGCGACCTGCGGTCCTTGAGATTTCTTTTCAACCTTGTAAAATTCCTTTACAAGCAAAGATCCACAAGGGATGTACCCTCCCTTGTTCTCTTTGAACAACCTAGTGGATGTACCCTCCACTAGAACTGATCCACAAGAGATGTAGCCTCTCTTGTTCTCAGTCAACAACCCAAGTAGATGTACCCTCTACTTGTACCACAAAGGATGTACCCTCCAATGTGTTAAGACAAAGTTCTCAGGCGGTTAGTCCTTTGAAACTTTGTGAATGGGGAAACAAAAGAATTCTTAGGCGGTTAGTCCTTTGAAATCTTTTGTTTATGGGAAAGGGAAAAATCAAAAGAATCCTCAGACTGTGTCGTTTTGAATTCTTTGACAAGGGAGAAGGGAGACACAAAAGAATTCAGGCAGTTAGTCCTGCGTTCTTTTGGAAAAGGGAGAAGAGAGACACAAAAAGAATTCAAGTGGTTAGTCCTTGGCGAATTCTTTTTGGCAAAGGGAGAACGGAATGAAAGAGATGAATAGCACAGTTTTGTCTTTAAGGTTTGGAAAAACCAGAAAAATTTGGAAGGGTTTTGGCAAAAGAAGAAGAAGAAGAAGTTCAAAGAGATTCAGAAATCAATTGGAAAAAAGTTGTTGAAATGCAAGTCAAGGTCTTGCTTTTATAGACTCTTCATGTCTGGTCAAAAGAACCATTAGAAGAGTTATAACCTTTAGAAAAACTTAAAAAACCATTGGAAAAGTTATAACTTTTAGAAAAACTTGAAAACCATTGGAAGAGTTACATCTTTTGATTTTTCTTCAGAACTTATCACTGGTAATCGATTACCAAATCATTGTAATCGATTACACAAAGCTTTTTGTGAAAGGATGTGACTCTTCACAATTAAATTTGAATTTCAACGTTCAAATACACTAGTAATCGATTACCAAATCATTGTAATCGATTGCACCATTTTGAAATCAATTGGAACATTGTAAATTCAATTGAAAACTTTTTGAAAACAATTTTGCTACTGGTAATCGATTACAATAAACTGGTAATCAATTACCAGAGAGTAGAAACTCTTTGGTAAAAGGTTTTGTGAAAAATTCATGTGCTATTCAAAGTTTTGAAAAAAAATTTAGTACTTATCTTGATTGAGTCTTTTCTTGATTCTTGAAACTTGAATCTTGAAACTTGATTCTTGATTCTTGAATTCAAATTTCCCTTAATTCTTGAAGTGTTCTTGACTCAATCTTGCTCTCATTCTCTTGGGTTTTTTGTCATCATCTTTGTTATCATGAAGTGATCTTGACTTTTGAGCTTTTTGTCATCATGTTTGTTATCATCAAAACTCCTTGGATCAATATTGCTTCATCATCATGAAGCTTGCTTCTACACTGTACTCCTAAATCATCATGAAATATATTGAAGTAGGAAAAGGCGTGTACTTCTCCCAATTATTAGTTGAGTTTTTCTTTTAATAAAAATGTAATTAAACACACACAGACACATAGAAAGAGAGAGACACACACACACACAGCAAGATACCATCCATGTCCAATCCAAAAGCCTAAGATAACAATGAATCGCAGATAAAATGAATCTGTCAAACCTCTAACATATTCACAAAATAAAACACATACCTGGCTACAATAATAAAGCATAAGCACCCCTGAAACCAAGATTTCCAATTTAGTTACATAAAGAACTATTGATGTTGATATTTGTCTGTAATCGAAATTTACATTTTCATGATGTATAAAGGATCATGGCTTCTCCACTTGCCTCGCCTCCTCATCCTCCTCCTCCTTTAGACGCATCAGCTTCGTCGTCTGCCCTGAAGCGGACATGCAAAGCCTCACATCTACGATCCTTGTCTACCAGACCACCTGGTGCTGATAGACCAGTGGTCCACATTGATCCTACTACTGGCAAGGCTGACGGTCCTCACAGGAAGAAATTAAGAACATATTTAGGGATTGTAGCGCGTGATAAGGTGGATGTCACGTACGAGAACTGGAAGGAGGTCCCTACTGCTCAGAAGGACTTGATTTGGGAGGATATTCAAGTATTTTTCTTTTCTTATTTGATGTTGTTTAATTAATAGCCAAAAATTACATTATTGTAACAAATAAACCTTATTTGTTACTGTCTGGTGGAATTTGAAATCCCAGAGGCTTCTGACAGTAGGACGAAAAAGAAGTTTCTTTAGACTATCGGTGAGAGATGGAGGCAGTTTAAATCAGACCTCACGAGAAAATGGGCCCTTGAAACCGATCAGGACGGTGTGGACGACACTGTCTGTGATAAATACGACATAAGCAAGGAAAAATGGGCCCAGTTTTGCCAGATTCACAGAGACCCTTCTTGGGAGGTATGTTCCTTGCCATTTAAGTTGTTTTTCAAAAAACATTAACTTGTTATACTTCATTCTAGCAATTTGAAAGATTATTGTTTTCTTTTTGCGGGATGTACGCAAAAAGGCATAGGTCTTCCAAAAACAGAACACTGCCCCCCACGTTTTGTCTCGTGGGGGTTATGAATATTTGGAGCAGAAGCTCCTGGCTGAGAAGACCAAGAAGAAGCTCGAGGAAGCTGTTGATGGTGTCATCGACCCTCGATCCCTGGTCAGACGCCGTGTGAAGTGGAAGATGGCCCGCATGAAGAAAACAGGGTAGATGACAACTGAGGCCGCAAAGGAAATCGCTGAGAAGATCGTAAGTCATTTTCAACTAACCATTAGAATTATATTTCAATATTTTGCAAATGCCATATACAACTGTGTGTTTTCTGTGCAGGATTCCTTTGAGGAGCAGGCGACACAGGGATCCTTCATCCCCCATGGGGGTTATGATGTTCTCACCGTTGCTATTGGACGTCTGGAGCACCTTGGACGTGTCCGTGTTGCTGGAGCTGGTGTCACCATCAAGCAATAATTTGGATCGGTTCCATGGACGTCCCGTAGCTCTTCCTCCCTGCCTCCAGAAGAATTGCAGCAGTTGACCCAACAAATCAGGGACCAGCTAGAGGAGTCCATCACAGAAAAAGTGACGCGGCAGTTCATGGCATCATTCAGCCAAATGCAATCTCAGGGACATGCATTGCCTCCCGAGCCTCTGGTTGATCCCTCAGGTCCTCAAGTAAGCACAAAAGGGAGTTGTGTTGATCCCTCAGGAAACGATCCTGAGACAGATGACTTAAATAGATGTGGCTTGTACATCTAAGCAGATCCTGCCCGCTTGGTTGCCCTGGGGAGAGTTTATGAGGGATCCATTGTTGTTCATAACACTCCTTTGTTGCCTGGCCAAGTAAAGGTAGGTGTGGAGGAGGTTAAAGATGCAGATGCTCCAGTTCCTGTACCCATTGATGAGGTTTCCTTAGTGGAGCAGGCAATTCACACCTTCCTTGCTTGGCTGACACATCTGGTCAAGTCTTTATTACTGCAGGTACTTTACTCTTACTATATGTTTCTTCTTTTTGAATTAATTCATTTAGCGTGCCTCAAATTAGGCCATTTAACTTTGTTTCATGAACAGGCAACTGTGTCTCCGGTAAAACCACCTCAAAAGCTCGATCTGGAGGTCGATGATTCATTTTATCTGATGACATTGACCATCCCAGAGCTTTTCTTGAGGCCTTACCAGGTTACATGGGATGCCATCGTGTTCGGGGTCTTTAATCTAGACTTCCTGCTCTACATAAAGCACGAAGACCTTTCTGAAATCGCATATGGTGGTCAATGTCTTAGCATATTAGTTTTACAGTTGTGCATTCTGTAAGTCATATTAGATTACTTTTAATTACCTAAGTTATTGCTTTCAATTCATAAATATTTAACTTTGACTTAATATAAACAGGCATCTGACTGAAACAAGTAAGCGAGCGGGGAATTCTGATATCTGTGAATTCCTCGAGCCACAGTCCATTCAGAGGTCTGGGCAATCGCAATTTGAGACTGAAAGTTACATAAAGAGTTGGATGCAAAGTTCAAAATGCAATGTCTATCTTGGAGCCTACCTGAATGGGTAAGTCACACAAAATAACTGAATTTAATTAATGTTTACTAATATACTAACCCATATTCATCCCCACTGCGGCGGACACTGGCAGATGGTGGTCATTCTGCCCAACGAACACCTAGTTGTCTGGTTTTGTTCATTGCATAACAGGCCAGACAACTACCTTAAGGGGATAATTAACAGATCAATATTCTTTTCAATGCATTTGCATTCAAATACCTCAATAACACCACTTTTTAATTGTTACTCACCTGGAACAGTGCTTTAAAAGGTCTTGATGATGCTCCACAACCTAAATCAAAGGCTCCTGCTATGTGGATTGTCGTCAACATAAAACTTCCACTTATATATATTTCTTATGTGTCTGTACACTAATTGTTTAATTAATATCCAAATTTCATTATGTATTTAGTGTAATAGACAAAAAGGAAGTACTGAGTGCGGCTATTATGTCATGCACTGGATGTCCACCGTCATTTTAGGAAGTTTTAGGAATAATTGGGAAGCGGTACGTTTATTTCAAACAAATTCGATTTTTTTATAATTTGTATTACATTATTAACTTATTATCATTTATTTCATCATGCAGTATTTTAACGATCCTAGACCATTGGAGCCAGAGAGATTAAAGGCACTGCGGATCCAGTGGGCACAGTATTATCTCCGAGTTAGAGATCAGACCTAGGATTTAGGGACATTAAGTTTAGCATAGCTCACTTTGGTTTAACATTTTTGACATTTCTTATGTAATTTGAACATTGAATTTATTTGTTGATCGTTGTTTATGATAAATCAATTATTCAATGTTTATTATGATTAAAACTGCTTCAAAGCAGAATAAAATGTTTATTTGTTGTGAATTTGGTCTGAAATTGCATTTTACAGATACAATTTTGGGTTTATTGTAAAAACAAAAAGTTTATATAAAAAAAACTTGAAAACAACATCGGTATTAACAAAAATCGATGTTAATATAGTAAACAACATCGGTTATTTACAAAAACCGATGTCAGCATGAACTACAGCAAAATAAGTGTATGCATCATGAACGTTGACATCGGTTTTCTAGTGAAACCAATGTTAATGTAATATATTAGCATCGGTTTTGCTCGAAAATCGATGTTAATATATTACATTAACATCGGTTATACTAGAAAACCGATATGAATATATTGCATTAACATCGATTTTTCTAGAAAACTGATGTCAACGTTCATCATGCATACACTTATTTTGCTATAGTTTTTTGTGTATAACATCGGGTATTTAGAAAATCGATGTTATTATTTTTATGTTAACATTGATTTTGAAAAACCAATGTTAACAATAATACATTCAACATCGGTTTTAAAATCGATGTAAAATGTTGTAAATAACCGATGTTGAAAGTGTATTTTCTAATAGTGAATGGTTTTCAAATTAGAATAAGCTAATTAAACTCTTGTAATTTATTAGTGGTAATTAAAAGCTAATGATTTATGAAGAAATAGTGTGGGCTGGCATCTTTGGAAATTGGAATGAACAAATAAGGATCTTGTTAACCCTTCCATGTGTAATTCATATTTTTTAGACAGGTTTTCCAAAGCAAAGCCTAAATGAAATTAACAAAAGAACTTGGAAATACAAACATGACAGTAAATAAAAAAAAAAAGTAAACTTGTAACAAGATGAGCCTAAATTAATCCTATAAAAGTCCTCTAAATAAAATGGAGAAATTATATAACAAACCAAAAAAGTCTTTAATCATATTGGCAAGACAATTAAATGCGAAAAATCCCAAACTCCAGGGCTAGCAACGGACAATTCCTCCATCTGTTAATTAATCGGCTTCCAACGGACACTACTGAAACACAAATTAAAAAGCATTCGCCACAAACATGAAATTGCACTACTCCAACTAAAGCTAATTCCTCCAGCCTCTCAAAATTGCAAATAGTATATATAGCTTTGAAAAACATTAATTACCTTAATTTATACAAGGACAGTATATAAGATTATAAGTTCATAAAAATAAAAGATTTTACGTAATCAAATTAAGTGAGTGTGTTAGGGGATAATGAAAATCTTATTAGGTTAATACATTATAAGAATATGTTCCTCAGTATACCACACTAGCACGTATAATTTTTATTATCCCCATTTGAAGAGTTACGTAGGTCCTATGAAGAAATAAAGAAGTTATTGCCGGTTGAGGAAAAACCATGAAGCTACCAGGTTACTTACGGATATATATTTCGCTACGTTTGTTAGATTGATCATTATAGATCCAGGTATTCTTAAAACTCTTCTTGATAATCTAACGTAACGTGTTTCTGATCATTATTAATATTTTATAAGGATCCCCTAAAATTCAAACAAAAACCATTTTAATGTTTTGCTTTAAAATAGATATAATTACAAGAAAAAATTATTAAATAAGATATAAGAATGACATTATTTTGTGATTTTGAAGAATTTTTAACCAATAAGAGTCATTGATTTTCCTCTTTTTATTTTTCTACTTTCTTTTCAACCAAACAGAAGAAAAACATCTTACTTATATTTTCTTTTGTCTTTGTTAGCTTTTTATCCAACCAAACATATATGTCGTCTATATTGCAAAATCTAATTTCATTTCCACGATTCACGACTACGAACGTAAACTGTTTAGGGTAGGGCGATTTTAAAACACCAAATTAAATAAAGCAACAAACAACGGATCAATTATTATACACTGATATTTGATTTGATACATAATTCATGTGGCTCTCGCCATTAGGAGTTGCATAGAACTCATAATTAATAGCATCGAGCCTTATTATTTACGGCACACATGCATACATACTTATATATTACAGCAAATTAACATGGATTAAAAACACAGGAGAATATAAGGCCACACATGTGACATTTATTCAAATAATAACATTATTGATAACGCGGAATTTGTAATAATTCTTGATTAAAACGGTGGTATCGTTTTTTCAATTAAAAGATAAAGAAAACATTTGATTTTTTTTTCACTTTTAGATTTGTTATATGAAATTTTCCTGAGAAAATATTATGTAAATTGAAGCATAATTATTTTTAGTGGAAAAAATGTGACCTTACTTTTAATATTTTTATATTTCAAAAGATTTATATAAGGAACAAAGATAAAAGGAAGTTATTTTCAACGTGTTCTTGGTATTTCATATTGCAACTACTTTCGCAAAAACAAATTATGAGTACGATTTTGATAGGTTGATGCCATGTCTGATGGCATAGTGCAGTGATCTTTCTATTTTATCCACATTGTACTTTCAGTTAGTTTTGTTATGCAAGCATCTCTCATAGAAAGCTAATAGCCCTTATTTCGAAAAGATTCCAATTTATAAAATGGTTTTCAAATTATAATAAGTTAACTAAGCTCTTGTAATTTATTAGTGGTAATTAAAAGCGCTAATGATTTATGAAGAAATAGTGTGGGCTGGCATCTTTGGAAATTGGAATGAAGAAATATGGATCTTTGTTAACCCTTCCATTTGTAATTCATATTTTTTAGACAGATTTTCCAAAGCAGCAAAGCCTAAATGAAACTAACAAAAGAACTTGGAAATACAAAACATGATAGGAAATAAAAATAATAATAAAAAAAACAAACCTGTAACAAGCTGAGCCTAATTTAATCCTATAAAAGTCCTTTAAATAAAATGGAGAAATTATATAGCAAACCAAAAAAGTCTTTAATCGTATTGGCAAGACAATTAAATGTGAAAAATCCTAAACTCCAGGGCTAGCAACAGACAATTCAACAGACAATTCCTCCATCTGTTAATTAATCAGCTTCCAACGGACACTACTGAAACACAAATTAAAAAGCATTCACCACAAACATGAAATTGCAGTACTCCAGCCAAAGCTAGCTAATTCCTCCAGCCAAAACATTACCTTAATTTATACAAGGACCTATATTAGATTATAAGTTCATACCAATAAAAGATTTTTTTTTATTAGTAAGACAATATTAAAAAATTTACAATATTCAATTATATTTTTATAAAAAATATGGATATGAAGAATGTAAAAAACATAAAGAAGTTAAATATAATATTAAAAATATTACATATTTCCGGTCATATTATCGCCAAACATTGTGGTGGCTAAAATACTTATTGCATTCAAGCTAAAATTAAATTCGCCTAACTTCAT
Source organism: Glycine max (assembly GCF_000004515.6). Classification (NCBI taxonomy): domain Eukaryota; kingdom Viridiplantae; phylum Streptophyta; class Magnoliopsida; order Fabales; family Fabaceae; genus Glycine; species Glycine max. Next base: position 32,459,603 of record NC_016090.4, read on the forward strand.
GATAAATTGATAATGGCGTTTGTTGCTTACAATGTCTACAAAATTCAAAAGCTAGGTAAGCGGAGTTTACTTTATCTTCTTGTGTCTTAGCATTATTCGAATGATTCCAAACAAACAAATCTTTCGGTACAATCCGATCTTTTGGCAGGATATGGGTATACACGTTATTGTATGATAACAGTGTTATACATTTTTATATTTTTTTTAATTTAAAACATAAATTATTTAAATTTTTTACCGTAATTAATTATATTTTTTATAAGTAAACGGATGTTTTTTTATAGACTATAAGTATTTTTTATTGGAGACAATTTTGTTGGGGACACATAAAACCATTATAAAAGATAAAAAATTTCCTCTCCATATTTAATGTAATTGTATACTTAGAACTCTTAAACTTGAGACCTTTTAATAAATCCAAATAATTTTATGTCAATTTATTTACATGATTTGTAGGTTTTATGTAGTTTGTAAGACACATTTGAATTACACTAGAAGGAGAGAAATTCAATGTTTTGTAACTATGAAATTGTACACTTAAGAATTATTTAAAGAAACTAATTACTACTATCTATATCAACACAATATATTCGGTAGTCTATCATTGAAGAATTTCACAGTTAAGTATGTTTAACTTGAAGTAATTATGAGATGAGTGACCTCATAATCATTTTCCAGAAAGTGTGAGTGAAGAAAAAAACATGTTAAAAGTCTTGTGTTGATTTGTAGGGACAATCATTGATTCTGAAAGTAACCGACACAATTTTTTGAGGTCTCAAAAAGATTTATCTATAAAGGGTTCTGACCAGCAAGGATCTGGAGTAAAATGCTATCATCTAAAGTTTCATAAGCCATAAAAAGTGGACAATCAGAGATGTTACAAATGTTATCAAAGTGTATGCATTTCTCTCAGTATGGTGTGGTTCGACAGCGAATCGAGCAAAAGTTGGTGAACATGTAACACCCCAATCGAATTATATCAAAATAAGAGAAATCCAAGATTGTGTAGGTACGAGACTGTATAATTATTAAAGGTATCCAAACATGTTATAAGTGTGTGTTTGGAAAGATTTGTTTTGGAGCTTGTCAACTCTTTGGACCAACTTATAAATTACTTTCACCAATTGGTACATGAGTTTATTTTATTGGCTTAATTACTTTTCATAAGTTACATAAAATAGTTTTCACTAATTGTCTCTCTTCCTTCGACAAGCGATCTCATCGCTGCCTTGGACAATAAATGTTTTGCCTTGTATTCCTTCTTTGGGTCTAAACTGCATTGTGGCTTGAATTAACATTTGTGGTGTTGTTGTTGCTTATTTTTCAAAAATTATGAGTAACTTCGCTTGGAGGCCCCTTGTGAAGAAGATCAGACTTGTTGGTGGGACTTTGCCACCATCCACTATCACCCATGCTACTGGAGAACAGGGTCAACCTGCTGTTGAGATGTTGGCTAAGAGGAAATGGGATGAAAGTGTTGGGATGTTGGGCCGCAAGAAGTCGAGGGCCCCTATGAGCCTTCATGCCTTGAGGCAAGCTGCAAGGTTGACACCTCTATCGCCAACCAAAGTTCCTGCTCTTGGTACTAATGTTCCAGTTACTTCGGGTTCTACCCTTTGCTATGTTGGCGGTTGAGTGTTAGTGTGGTGACCATGAGTGCTCCCGAGATGTCGCCTCTTCCTTCTTTAGTTCCTCGGGTTCTACCCTCTGGTGTGTTGGCGGCTATGTCACCTTCCTCGTCTTCTCGCTCCTATGTCTCTTTGGATTATTTGTACACCTCTGCCGAAGCTGATTCATTGTGGGGGTGCAAGTTACATGCTGGAGCATAAGACCCTAGTTGGCTTTGTATCAGCGTTTGATAAGAATCTCATTCAGTTAGCTTTAGTGCAAAATGTTATAGATTTTCCAAGGTCTTTCTTCAGAGAAGTTTGACAATTATGGAGAAGAATAGACAAGAACACATAGAGGCTTTGTACAAGGTGGTATCTTGGGAGGCAGAGGTTGCCAAATGGAGGCCTATTACTCGCACTATCTAGAGAGTGTATCACCTTAAGGTAGCTAGTGCCATTGTTGCCTTCGCTGAAGCTGTGAAGTTGAACCACCAACTGTCTTCCAAGGTTGGCAATGCTTTGGCCAAGTTGTTGTGCCCTAGGTTGGATGGTGGCCAACTATTTGAACGATGCAAGGTCTTGTCGGAAGAGAAAAAAGACATGGCTAGTCAAGTGGAGGGAATTACAGTGGAGAAGGATGAACTTTCCTAGGTGGTTGCTGACTTAGAGGCCCAACTAAAAGAGTCGGAGTCCAAACTAGAGGAGTTCGAGCTGCGGGCTGCTAGGGAGAGGGAGGGCGGCAAGGAACTTGAAGAGAAGCTGATAATGAACAATAAGGAGGATTGTAGAAGCAAGCTTCAGGATGATGAATCAAGTTGATTCAAGTTGTTTTGATGATAACAAAGATGATGACAAAAAGCCCAAGAGAATGATTTCAAGAACAAGATTCAAGAATCAAGAGAAGTTTGATTTCAAGATTCAAGAAAAAGATGAATTCGAGATTCAAGAAAAGAAATCAAGAAGACTTCACAAGGGTAGTATTGAAAAGATTTTTCAAAAAACAAACATAGCATGGTTTTGTTTTTCAAAAGATTTTTTCTCAAAATTTTCTAAGTTACCAGAGTTTTTACTCTCTGGTAATCAATTACCCATTACCTGTAAACGATTACCAGTGGCAAAGTTTGATTTCAAAAAGCTTTCAATTGAATTTGCAACGTTCCAATTGATTTCAAAATGGTGTAATCGATTACAAGATATTAGTAATTGATTATCAATGTTTATGAATGTTGAAATTCAAAATCAAAGTGTGAAGAGTCACATCCTTTCATAAAAGCTTTGGGTAATCGATTACAAGGATTTGGTAATCAATTACCAGTGACAAGTTTTGAACAAAAATCAAAATATGTAACTCTTCCAATGGTTTTCAGGTTTTTCTAAAGGTTATAACTCTTCCAATGGTTTCCCTTGACCAGACATGAAGAGTCTATAAAAGCAAGACCTTGATTTGCATTTTGAGATCTGATTACAAACTTTTACATCCTTTACACACAACCTTTGAACATCCTTTTGAATTTCTTCTTCTTCTTCCTTTGTCAAAAGCTTTCTAAAAGTTTTTTGGGTTTGCAAACCTTGAAAACAAACGTGTGTTATATCTTTTCATTCTCTTCTTCCTTTTCCAAAAAGAATTCGCTAAGGACTAACCGCCTGAATTCTTTTTGTGTCTCTCTTCTCCCTTTTCCTAAAGAATAAATGACTAACCGCCTAAATTCTTTTGTGTCTCCCTTCTCCCTTTTCAAAGAATTCAAAATGACTCAGTCTGAGAATTCTTTTGATTCTTCCCTTTCCCTAAAACAAAAGATTTCAAAGGACTAACCGCTTGAGAATTCTTTTGTTTCCCCTTCACAAAGTTTCAAAGGACTAACCGCCTGAGAACTTTGTCTTAACACATTGGAGGGTACATCCTTTGTGGTACAAGTAAAGGGTACATCTACTTGGGTTGTTGTAACTGAGAACAAGAGAGGGTACTTCTCTTGTGGATCAGTTCAAGTGGAGGGTACATCCACTTGGTTGTTTAAAGAGAACAAGGGAGGGTACATCCCTTGTGGATCTTTGCTTGTAAAGGATTTTACAAGGTTGAAAAGAAATCTCAAGGACCGCAGGTCGCTTGGGGACTGGATGTAGGCACGGGTTGTTATCGAACCAGTATAAATTCTTGTGTTTGTCTTCTTCTTCCCTACACTCTTTAATTTCCGCTGTGCACTTTAATTATCGCTTTTACTTTTGGTTAAGTTTTTATTTCTGTTCTTTACTTTCTTAACATTATAGTAAAAGCTTAAGAAGGGTAAATTCTTAATTAGTAAAGGTCCAGTTATAATTAATTCAACCCCCCCTTCTTAATTATTCCGAGACCACTTGATCCAACAAGGATGTGGAACAACATGAGAAGGGCTTCAATAAGTCTGTCAAGCAGGTCGAGTTCTTCGCCAAGTGTAACATCCTTTTTCCATAAAATAAATTAAAAAGGATTTTATTTAAAAATAAATAGAGTTTTAGGAAAATAATGATGTTGTTGTAATTGAATAAATAAGAAGAAATATTTTTATTAATTAAAATATTAGTTTTAAGGCACATAAAATAAATAATGTTCTCAGAAAATAAAAAGGATGTTTTATTTATTCATTTGATAGGAAGCAAAATAAAATTCATTTTTATAAAAGAATAAGAGAGTAAATAACAGACTAAGAGTACTCTAGTTATAAATAAAGACATATTAGGTCAGTTTTTACATTTACAATACGTCTCTACGCTCTCTCTTCCTCTCAAATTCGTATTCCCTTCCACTTCTCCCAAAATCCTCTTTTTCCCGCATACTCTCAAACTCGTCCCAGTAAAACTACGATCCTGAAATCATTAATCGTTGGTCTAGGCCTCTTGAACATTGGTAGGACTATGTATCTCTAGTATGATTGTGCATTTGTGAGGGTCGGCTTCTATTCCTTGCTGTGTGATCATAAAGCCCAGGTTTAGCCTGGGGATAGATGGCGAGCTAATGCTGGGGTGGATTCTTGACATGTCAGATGACTGACAAACAAATAGGTTTGTGTTCCTGTGTAGGATGTTAGTTATGTGTCTGCGCTCATGATCGATATACATATTCTAATTTATGTGAAAATAAAATTTAATCTTATATGTTATATTTTAAAATATAATAAATTAAAAAAGAATAAAATTTGAATTTTTAACTATTTTCCCATAAAATTTATATTAATATTATATTTTGCACCACATATTCAATTTGGGTGTAGTAATAAAAGAATGGGCATCTTACTTCAAGGACCATAGTTTTAATCCTTCTTTAAACATTTTTTTAAGTTCTTATTTTTTAAGAAAATATTGATCAACTTTCAAGTCTAATCAATGATAGTGTATTTTAAAATATAGGAAGACTCAAATAGTAAATTAAAAAAAGGAGAACCAATTTAGTGTAATAGGGGGACAAATTTTACAATCAATCCAAATGTTTATTTATGTAAGTTGTATGTGAAATGGAAATAATTAGTTAAAAAATATATTTATTGATTACATTAATTGAATTGAAATAAATTTTAAATTCTTTGTTGAGAATTCTTTTAAAAAAATTAACAAATTAACAATTAACATTAAACCTAAAAATAAAAACAAGAATGATTGTCCAAAATATTAGAAAAGTCAAGGTCAAGACTATGGTACATTTTTTATATTTGACTAAAATATAGTTTTGGTTTCAATAGTATTTTTCTCAATACACAATTTTAGTTTTCCTATTAAAAAATAAAAATATTTAATCTTTTATTTTTTAAAAATAAAAAATGGTTCTAGAGTCTAATTTAATGTTTTGACCTTAAGTTTTTAACATTAAATTCCAACTGGCACATAGTTTATCTTAAATGTTTTAATTATTAATTTTTTTTAATGGTTGTGATTTTATTAGTTTATTTTTTGGTGGTAATTATTTTAAAAATATGAAATCGGATAAATAAATTTTTAACTACTTATTTATTAAATTTAATTATCATGTCATTAATAAATTAATTCAAAAAATGTAATTACTATAATAGCATCTTACTTAAGACACGATCAATGTCAATAACTTGGCATTTAGTGCACTAGTTAGATATGATAAGACCGTTTCTTTATTTTTGAAAATTATGGGAATAAATATCTTTATTTTTTGTTTGTGAGACACAAATTGCATATTATAAAAAATTGGAAACTAAATCTGTATTTTATCCTTTATATTTCTTTGAAATACAGTATTATAATATGACAAAAAATAATGAAACAAATTTCCGTTGTAATTGAAAAATATTCTAAATGAGCAATTGAGATAAATAATTTTTTAAATAATTATTTATTAAATTTAATTATCATATCATCAATAAATAGATTCAGAAAATATAATTGCTATACCATCATCTTATTTAAGACATGATCAATGTTAGTGACTTAACGGTTAATGCACTAAATTAGATGATATGATAGGACCAAATTTCTTTATTTTTGAAAACTAGGATAATAAATATCTTTATTTTTATTTGAGACGATAAATTATGGATTAAAAAAAATAAGAAGATTAAAATTGTATTTTATCTTTTTATAATTCTTTTAAATAAATTAAGTATTATAATATGACAAAAAATAATGAAGCAAATTTCCATTGTAATTGAAAAATATTCTAAATGAGCAATGGAGATGAATATATCTGATAAGTAACATGAAAAACTTTTACATCGAAAGTGAATGCTTATTAAACACATTTAAAAGAACAATTAATACTCGTAAAATTTAATTTAAAATAGTTTTCAATTTTGGTATCTCTTAAAATTTTGTATAAATTGAAGTTATATATAAATAACAATATGTTTATAAAGAATTTAAAAAAAGTTATATTATGTTAGATATTTTTGTAAAATTAAAAAATATAAATTAATTTAATTAATACCCTGGGAGACGCATGGGGGCTTTTTGACCAATGTGCACCTTTTCTCTCCACCAAATTCCCAAAGTACACCACTTTGAGAAAAATTCCTCAACTGCACCTGATGCATTTTCTATAAGGGAGTCGGGTTTGGGCACCCGGACCTCCCTATGTGTCCTTTTTTTAAAATTAAATATTATATTATATAAAAATATTTTTAATTATTTTTAAAATTATTTAATTACTAAATTATTTTTTTAATATTTATTAAATTAATTTTTTTATTAACAAAAATATACATATAAAGAAAAATATAAAAATTAGATAAAATTAGAGTATAATTTTTTATTTATGTTATATGTAATTGTGTAATTAAATTTATGTTTTGTTAATTTTTGTATGTTCTTATAATTAAAAAATAATAAAATTAGTTAGTAGTATTAAAATACAGTAAAAAAAACACCGTGAAAAAATATATAATACATATGTCTTATAAAGTAGACAAAATACTCAAATTACAGTAACTGAAATGATACTCGACAATAATGAAACATATTAAAAATTACAATTACAAAGCAAACATAACAAAACTAATGAGGATCTAAAATATGTTGTGCAGAATACATGTCTTCTTCAATTTGGATTACTGGTTTGCTAAAAATAGTCAAAATTTCTATTGTGCAGAATTTTTTCCAATAGTTGGATTGTGCTAACACCTTTAGCACGTCTTCATCATTTTTCAATTCTGTTATCTCATATTCAATCAAATTTTTGGAATACTTAGAATGACCTGATTTTCGAAAAAATAATCGTCTAACCAATTGTGATCCGTGAATTCCATTAAGGGGAACCCCTATAGGTGCAACTTGCTTGATTAAATCCTTGAGTTTTTCCATGCTACATCCTGAAGGAATGCCAAATATTATTGGATTAGTTCCAGTAAAGGAGTAACCCAAAAACTCACCTTGACGTGATATGTTCCACTTCTCGTTTGTAATACATAATTGCATCATGAGTAGGAGTGATGGTTGATTGAAGCAGTATAGCATCCGGTGTTCTGATAATGGTACATAATAATTCTATAGGGCCAACACACGAGTATTGTTCATTGCACATTAACATTGTGTAAACATCATCATCATTTTTCAATTGTAGAGATTGAAAAAAATATTGTTGACCTACATCTATGAATGGTTGTTGGTAGTAGATTTCATCCGGTAATTGATGGTTGGTTAGTTGAAGGGTGTTGTGCATTCTACGCTTGAGTGTATCAAAAGAACAGTTGTTAGGAACTCGCATTGGTGTTGGAGTGAGACTTTGAAAATAAACACCAGTTTGGTTTTGAGTGATTGATCCATTTGGAAAAATGAAAGCTAATATGGAGTTAGCAATGGTCTGACTGCTTGTTTCTCCCAAAAACGACATAGTAATAAGATAGAATTTGGTTTCTGAAATTATGTTGTGTGAGATTGTGTGTTTGTATTGTGCATGTGTTGTGTTATTTATAGTTGTATGAGTATTCTGCCACGTTGATGTGTATTGGAATCCAATATTTCTTTTTCCCTAGTAAGTGATGTAGAAGACGTCCATTATAATTTCAGAGTGAACAAAGAGATTATGAGTTGTCCATCTCATGTCAGTTTTGCACACGTCTCTAAAAATTAAATGTCTCACCTGCAAAACTGACATGAAATGGACAACTCATAATGCAGAGTGTTGTCAATTTGGATTGTGATTTTTCCCATGTAATTAAAGCAGGAAACGTTCATGATGATTTTCAGAGTGAACAAAGAGATTATGAGTTGTTTATTTCATGTCAGTTTTGCAGGTGAGACATTCAATTTTTAGAGACGTGTGAAAATTGCAGAGTATTGTCAATTTGGACTATGATTTTTCCCTTGTAAATAAAGCAGCAAACGTCCATAATTATTTTCAGAGTGAACAAAGAGATTATGAGTTGTCCATTTCATGTCAGTTTTGTCGATGAGACATTTAATTTTTAGAAACAGTGTAGTGTAAATGGCAAAGTATTGTGAATTTTGACAGTTATGTTACCATGTCAACTACTACAATAAAAGTGGGTAAACTGAAAATTGCTAATTTAAATTTAAAGGAAAAATTATTTCAATACGTAAAGTGATAACTAAAGACGGACATAAGACATTACATGAAAATCTCAAAGAAGAAATAACTTAGACATGAATGATTCGTAGATTACCAATCCCGTTTGAATATAGGTTCGTGGGATGGAGACAGGTTACTTCCTTCAGGCCCGAAAGAGGAGTCAGTATCACTATCAAGGTTTTTGACCCAACAAGTCTCGTATTTATCTGATAAGTCCTCAAGATTAGAGGTTGAGCCATGTTGGTTGCGTGGTGGGTTATTATTGTGACATATTATGGCAAATAACTCCACAAATGGTAGTGATGGGTTGTTGTAAAAAATGTTGAACATTTGTCGAACATCAGCATCATCTCGCAGAATAAAAGATATGTACATATAACGTTGTCGTGACTTAAATATAGGGCACCAAAAGTGGAGATGTTGGATATGTTGTTCTGGGTCAATGTTTAGTTTTTGGTGAACAAGTTCAAGCAATTGTGTAAAGGTTATAACCTTGTCGACCATGAAAGTTTTTGTGTTGTTACTAACGAAGGTGGTGCCCTCATTAGTATTGCAAATTTGGCCGTCATAGTAAACACAAACATATGCAGTTAGGTGACACATTGTGGTAGGGATTAAGATGAAAATTTGAAATTGTTACGAATGTCTTTAGTTGTAGTGGTATTTATAGAATTTGGTTATAATTGAGTGAGTCACTAGTTAACTGTGCATTTTGATGAATGGATAAATGAACATATAAGCATATTTACAAGGGTCCATAATGTGCAAATTGCTGAGTGAAAAAAACAATTGAGTGAAAAAAAATGAGTTGTCCACGTCATGTCAGTTTTACTGGTGCGACATTAATTTTTTGAGACGTATGCAAATTGCCGAGTGTTGTCAATTTCAACTGTGACTTATCCCTGTTAATTGATGGAGCAGAAGTCCATTATAATTATCAGAGTGAAAAAAAATTGAGTAGTCCATGTCATGTCAGTTTTACTGGTGAGACATTTATTTTTTTAGAGACCTGTGCAAATTGCAAAGTGTTGTCAATTTCGACTGTGATTTATCCCTGATAATTGATGCAGCAGAAGTCCATTATAATTTCAGAGTAAAAAAAAATTCATTTGTGAAAATTGTAGAGTGTGTCACAAATTTATTCTTTTTTTGGATTTTTTTACGTTATTACCATGGAAAAAGTGTCCAAATCATAGTTTTTTTTTTATTTTGTGCTTGTATTTTCAGGTGATATCCCATGGAACTGGTGCACGAAATGATTTTTTTTTTGGATTCTTTGACGTTCAAAACATAGCAAAAGTGTGTCACGAATATCATTAATGTGTTCGACATAATTTGAAAAAAATGTAGAACATGACACTTAAGCATAGTTGCAAGGCTCCAAATCATAGCTTTTTTTATTTTGTACTTATATTTTGAGGTGTTATTTCATGGAACAGGTGCACGAAATATTTTTTTTTGGATTCTCTGACATTCAAACAATAGAAAACACGAGTCACGAATATCATTAATGTGTTCGACATAATTTGAAAAAAATACAGAACATGGGCACTTAAGCATAGTTGCAAGGGTCCAAATCATAGCTTTTTCGATTTTGTACTTGTATTTTGAGGAGTTATTCCATGGAACTGGTGCACAAAATAACTTTTTTTGGATTCTTTGATGTTCAAAACATAGAAAAAGTGTGTGACGAATATCATGAATGTGTTCGACATAATTTGAAAAAAAATGCAGAACATGAACACTTAAGCATAGTTGCAAGGGTCCAAATCATAGCTTTTTTGATTTTGTACTTGTATTTTGAGGTGTTATTCCATGGAACTGGTGCACGAAATAATTTTTTTTTGGAATCATTGACGTTCAAACCATAGAAAAAACGAGTCACAAATATCATTAATGTGTTAGACATTATTTAAAAAAAATGCAGAGCATGGACACTTAAGCATAGTTGCAAGGGTCCAAATCATAGCTTTTTCGATTTTGTACTTGTATTTTGAGGTGTTATTCCATGGAACTGGTGCATGAAATAAATTCTTTTGGACTCTTTGACGTTCAAACCATAGAAAAAAAGAGTCACGAATATCATTAATGTGTTCGACATAATTTGAAAAAAATGCAGAACATGGGCACTTAAGCATAGTTGCAAGGGTCCAAATCATAGTTTCTTTGATTTTGTACTTGTATTTTGAGGTGTTATTCCATGGAAATGGTGCACAAAATAATTTTTTTTGGATTCTTTGACGTTCAAACCATAGAAAAACGAGTCGCAAATATTATTAATGTCTTTGACATAATTTGAAAAAAAATGCAGAACATGGGCACTTAAGTATATTTGCAAGGGTTCAAATCATAGTTTACAACTCTTTGCTAATAAAGGTTGACAAACTCAGGCAATGATCAACTCTTTGCCTTGTTCAAAAACACAATACATTTGTCGGTGTCATCGTTGGTTGAGGAGACGTATTTCAAGACCGCACAACTCTTTGCTAATAAAGGTTGACAAACTCAGGCAATGATCAACTCCGGGTCATAGTATTCTGAAGTCATCTTCGATGCAATGAATAGCGTTCAACAAGAATCTAATACACACATTGTAAATGAATTCAACAGACACAATCACACTTTTATTATAATAGAGACTCAATCCCCACTTGAAACACCCAGACCACCTAAAAGGTTTAGAGTAATGTTACAATCCCAAAAGTGTGATTGTGGTGAATATCAGACTAAACATTTACCATGTTCTCATGTCATGGCTGCCTGTAAATCTGTCAATGTTGATCCCATGACCTATGTCCCAATGTTATTCACTTTACAACACATTTTGCACATCTACGACAACTCCTTTGGTTTACTACCACACGAATCAATGTGGCAAGAATATGAAGGAGATAAGTGGGGTCCTGATCCAAGGAGAAAGAGGACTGCAAAGGGTCGTCCCGTTTCAACTCGCATTCCCACTGAGATGGACGAAGATGAAAATGAACGAGCAAGTAGAAAAAAATGTGGACTTTGCCGGTAACATGGTCATAGTAGAAACAATTGTCCTAATATATCTTGATCTTCAATTTTTCTTTAGCCAAATGTCATTGTTTAAATATTTTATTGATAATGCAGTATAATATTCTTTTATAAATAAATTGTTAAAAGTTTTAGTTTTATCATTTTTAATTAAATCTAATGACATAAACAAACTAATTATATTTAGTAAAATAATTAAATTTAATATTTAAAATTTTTCTAAAATAAATATATTATTATACAAAATTCAGATTTTAAATCAAATATTCAACCAAAAATATCTCAAATAAATTAAATAATGTAAAAAAATAGTTAAATTCTATAATATCAATTTGTTAATAAAAAAATTAATTTAATCAATATTAAAAAAATAATTTAGTAATTAAATAATTTTAAAAATAATTAAAAATATTTTTATATAATATAATATTTAATTTTTTTAAAAAAAGGACACGTAGGGAGGTCAGGGTGCCCAAACCCGACTCCCCTGTACAAAATGAAACAGGTGCAGTTGGGGGATTTTTTCTCAAAGTGGTGTACTTTGGGAATTTGATGGAGATAGAAGGTGCACATTGGTCAAAAAGCCACACATGGGTAATTAAACTAGTATTATATAATAGAAGAGCTTGGGGGTGGGGAAGGGAAACAATGGGATGATATTGAAAAGAAAGTCTATAATTGATAGTACGTCAATATACCCATAATTTCATTTGTTTGTTTGCGTTTGTAAGAAGAGTGCGTATTCGGATGACTGAAGATACATGCATCACGTGAATCGGAGTGATATGTGAGGTCGGTGAGTTTGTGAAATGTGGGTTTTTTTGCTAGAGTACGATATGACTTTGGGAAAAAAATTCCAAAGTACATCTATTTTTATTTTTTGACTTTGGAAGTCGGGTTTCATCACCCCAACTTCTGTTCTTTAGCTTTTTTTCTTTTATTTATTTATTATTTATTATAAATTAAAATTTAATTAGAGTTAAATATTATATTATATAAAATTATTTTTAATAAATTTTAAAATTATTTATTTAATAAATAAATTTTAGAAAAATTATTTTATAATTTTTTTTATTAAAAAAATGATATTATTAAAATTAATTATTTTTGTTATATTATTTAATTTATTTAAGATATTTTTGGTTAAATATTTATTTTAAAATCTGAATTTTGTATAATAATATATTGATTTTAGTAAAATTGTAAATTTTAAATTTAATTATTTTACTGAATATAATTACTTTATTTATGTCATTAGATTTAATTAAAAATAATAAAAATAAAGTTTTTAATGATTTATCTATAGAAGAATATTACACTGCATTATCAATAAAATATTTAAATAATGACAATTGGCTAAGAAAAAATTTAAAATGAGGATATATGTGGACAATTATTTCTGCTATGACCAAGTTGCCGACAAAGTTCACACTTTTTTCTACTTGGTTGTTCATTGTCGTCTTCGTCCATCTCAGTAGGAATGCGAGTTGACACGGGATGACCATTTGCCGTCATTTTTCTCCTTAGATCAAGACCCCATTGATCTCCTTCATATTCTTGCCACATTGATTTGTGTGGCAATAAATCAAAGGAGTTGTCGTAAATGTGCAAAATGTATTGTAAAGTGAATAACATCGACACATAGGTCATGGGATCAACATTGATAGATTTACAAGCAGCCATGACGTGAGAACACGGTAAGTGCTTAGCCTGATATTCACCACAATCACACTTTTGGGATTGTAAAATTACTCTAAACCTTTAAGGTGATCTTGGTGTTTCAAGTGGGGATTGAGTCTCTGTTATGATAAAAGTGTGATTTTTTTTGTCGAATTCATTTACAATGTGTGTATTAGATTCTTGTTGACTGCTATTCATTGCATCGAAGACGACTTCAGAATACTGTGAGCCAGAGTTGATCATTGCCTGAGTTTGTCAACCTCTATTAGCAAAAAGTTATGCAGTCTTGAAATACGTCTCCTCAACCAACGATGACACCGACAAATGTCTTGTGTTTTTGAATCATCTTCAACGCTCTTTGCTTTGCTAACCATGTCTTCTTGTAGGATGGGGTATAATTCATGAACGTTTTGATCTCTTCAATCAACGTCTTGATGGAGACGGTTGGGTTTGTTTTGACAATTGGTTGGATGATCTGTGCTATAACGTGTTCGTCGAGTTGGCGATGATCTTGTCTGAGCATCGACACTAGACAAGTGTGATGACCTCTGATACTCTTGATAATCCATTTGTTATGTCTCTTTGAATTTCATGCGTCTAAGATCCATGTACAACCATTTTCATGTAACTTGCAGATGAAGTTTAGCCTTCTCTGGTCAGAGTAAATTGTTTTGCAATCAAAATGATTTCTGATGTTGTATTCTTTGATTGCTCGAATACATTGTGCTTTGTCATCAAAGGTCATGCCAACCTTGAGTATACCGACTGGTGGTTGTACATTGTGTTGTTGATGAAAAAAATGGTGTCGATCAATGTAGTGTGGTAGGTGGTCAAAGTTCAAGTCTACTAGACACCTAGGTTGCTGATATTGCAATGGAGGCGACAGAGGTGTCATTGGTCTGCCAATACCCTCGTCATCGGTTTGGTCATCGCTTTGGTGATTGATGTGATCAAAGAACTGTTGATCCTCATCCTCACTAAAATCATCCATGTTTTCATCATGAAATCATATAATGGGATCTTCGTTAGCAATGGGATGCTCATCTCGGTTTGATGTTTGCATTTGTGGTAGTTGTGAAGGTGGCGTAAAAGGGGATGAAGGATGGTTTTGTTGGTCAAAGGATGTTTGTTGGCCATGAAAAAAAGAATCATTCTCGGATAATATTTGCGTGTATGAAGTATAAATGTCAAAGGGGTCTTGTGATTCAAGGTTGTTGTATGAAGATATTGGATTATTGAGGTCTATGTTGTAGAGGCGATAGTTGTAGTTGTGGACATGAGGGTTGTGGAGGTGATGGTTGTGGTTGAGGAATAAGGTCAGTAATAACATAGAATTTGACAGAATTCAATTGTGGATTCTGGAGAATTATTTCCATCGTGCCTCTGAGATCATCATTGTCGAATAGTTAAGCTGAAATAAAACATGTCTGACCGAGATGAAATGAAATAGGAACACGAAATAACAATTGAGAAACTTGTTCAGTTGCTCAAGCAGGGAGATGATTGTTAATTTTTTGAATGAATTGTGTAAACGTAATAGAACGACTAACATAAAAAAATATTGGGTTCGCAGACGTGTACATCGATCCATGAACTGGGTCATCTACAATGTGACCATTGTGGTAAATGATGGTCGTAATTTCTTTAGGTGGAGCCATGGTGGTGCTTATGGGATATGAGTGGAAATGGTGTGAGAGTTACAAATCAAGTTTTGTTTTGTGAGAAATTTTTTGTGTGTGATATGTTGTTGTCAAATGGTGATATTATATATAGGCTGAGAAAGTTTAGTACCAGACTTAGATTGGAATGTTAGGTGGGAGAGTTAGATTGGATGGTTAGGTTGGGAGAGTTAGTTACGAGGGTTAGATGGGAAGGTTAGGTGGGAGAGTTAGTTATGAGGGTTAGATTGGAAGGTTAGGTAAGAGAGTTAGATCGGAAGGTTAGGTGGGAGGGTTAGGCAGCAAAGTTAGTTACAACGGTTAGGTGAGAGGGTTAGGGAAGACATTAAGTGCATGTGAGTAAATTAGTGTACACATGAAAGTGAACAGTGTGCAACCCCAGACATTAATATACATGACAGACTATTCATTTAATCATTGATTGTTGACCGCAGTGTTCTGCATCGCATGCCAAGGTCACATGGATTGTTCAGAAACATGTTAATGGGATAAACATACGCATGTGAGTGAACAGTGTGCAACACCACACTTTAATGGGGTGTCAGCGCATGTGAGGGTTAGGTCTGACATTGCTCTGCATCTCTGAAATCATGCATATGTAGACTATTATTACTAAAGTAAATTAAAAATAACAACTTCAAAGCATGCCACAACTACAACTAGATAATAAAGATGGAGAAAAACTTCAACGCAATACAACAACAAAATATATTAAATTATTCATTCTAACTTCAGGGTATTCTCTAGCTTCTGCTCCATGTCGGCCCAACTTAGGTCATTAACTTGAGTAGGTGATAATGAATTATGAACATCAACTTTAAGTTGCATACATATTACACTTGTCATATTGAGAAATGTATGAAACATGCACAAGACACCTTCTTCGTCAATTGTCCTATATTGAACTTCACCATTGAATTGATATACATGACAACGATACCAAAGGGCATTAATTATAAGCGTAACACCATTATCTGTAATTGATGATTGTATTGTAGTGATTATATTTGGCAGCGTCATTGTTGGATTCAAGAGTAATGACTTTGTTTTGTCACCTCTGAAAAATGCATTTGCACTTGAACTTTGAATGATTTCACCATTGATATAAATGTACGCACAAATAGGCTCTGACCTCATTGCTAGCCCTCTCTGTTTTCTCTCACAATTTGATTAGACGCAACTGTGCAAAGTATTGGGTGACATGGTAGGTTTATATATGCAATCAATCATGGGTCCAGGGTTCACGAGAATTAGAATCTCGATGCGTCACAGTACCACAGTCATGTTAACGTGCTTTGGAATCTTGAGGCCTTACAACGAGACAAATTATAAATGTGGTTTGGAATCTCCTGACATTACAATTACATTAAGTGTAATATTGAGGCCATGCGAAATGTTGAAAATGAAGCTAATGCGGTTAACATACGCATGCGGGTGAATAGTGTGCACGAAAATGTCATTGGTTCACGTGCATTAGAATCTTGATGCATGACAGTACCACAGTTGTTGTTAACATGCTTTGGAATCTCGAGGCCTTACAACGAGACAAATTATAAATGTGCTTTGGAATCTCGAGGATTACAATTACCTTAACTGAAATGTTGAGGACATGCGAATTATTGAGAACCAAGTTAATGTGGTTAACGTATGCATGCTGGTGAACAGTGTGCATGAAATTTCATTGATACACGTGAATTAAAATCTCGATGCATCACAGTACCATAGTCATGTTAACGTGCTTTGGAATATCGAGGCCTTACAACGAGAAAAATTATAAATGTGCTTTGGAATCTCGAGGCATTACAGTTACCTTAAGTGTATTTGTGCTTGCAAAACTGAACACAGTTTAAATGATAAATAGATGAGAAGTGCATGTCAATACCACATTTGCATCACCCAACTTCAAATTTTATATCACTTGTATTCGGTTTACCATTTGACATCATTCTCATGAATGATAAACCTCTATTGTGTCATCAACACGTTCATCGTTCACGTACTACAAGCACAAAATAAAAAAAACTATGATTTGAACCCTTGCAACTATGGTTAAGTATCCATGTTCTGCATTTTTTTTAAATTATGTCGAACACATTAATCATATTTGTGACTCGCTTTTTCTATGATTTGAACGTCATAGAATCCAAAAAAAATTATATCGTGCACCAGTTCCATGGGATATCACCTCAAAATACAAACACAAAATAAAAAAAAAATTATGATTTGGATCCTGGCAACTATGCTTAAGTGCCCATGTTCTGCTATTTTTTTTCAAATTATGTCGAACACATTAATAATATTCTTGACACACTTTTTCTATGTTTTGAACTTCAAAGAATCCAAAAAAAATATATCGTGCACCAGTTCCATGGGATATCACCTCAAAATACAAGCACAAAATAAAAAAAAATAAAAACTATGATTTGGACCCTTGCAACTATGCTTAAGTGCCCATGTTCTGCATTTTTTTCAAATTATGTTGAACATATTAATGATATTTGTGACACACTTTTCCTATGTTTTGAATGTCAAAGAATCCAAAAAAAATTATATCATGAACCAACTCCATGGGATATCACCTCAAAATACAAGCATAAAATAAAAAAAACTATGATTTGGACACTTTTTTATGGTAATAACGTCAAAAAATTCAAAAAAAAAATGTTCGTAACACACTCTGGAATTTGCACAAATCAATTTTTTTACTCTGAAATTATAATGGGCTTCTGTTGGATCAATTAGCAGGGATAAATCACACTCGAAATTGACAACACTTGGCCATTTGCACATGTCTCTAAAAAAATAAATGTCGCACCAGTAAAACTGACATGACATGGACAACTCAATTCTTTTTCACTCTGATAATTACAATGGACTTCTGCTCCATCAATTACTAGGGATAAATGACACTCAAAATTGACAACACTCGGAAATTTGCACACGTCTCTAAAAACTTAATGTCGCACCAGTAAAACTGACATGACGTGGACAACTCAGTTTTTTTTTCACTCAGTTGTCTTTTTTACTCTGCAATTTGCACATTATGGACCATTGTAAATATGCTTAAGTGTTTATTTACCAGTTCATCTAAATGCCTAGTTAACTAGTGACTCACTCAACTATAACCAAATTCTATAAATACCATTACAACTAAAGACATTCGTAACAATTTCAAATTTTCATCTCAATCCCTACCACAATGTGTCACCTAACTGCATATGTTTGTGTTTACTACGACAGCCAAATTTGCAATACTAATGAGAGCACCACCTTCATTAGTAACAACACAAAAACTTTCATGGTCAACAAGGTCATAAACTTTACACAATTGCTTGAACTTGTTCACCAAAAACTAAACATTGACCCAGAACAACATATCCAACATCTCCACTTTCGGTGTCCTATATTTGAGTCAGGACAATGTTATATGTACACATCTTTTATTCTGCGAGATGGTGTTGATGTTCGACAAATGTTCAACATTTTTTACAATAACCCATCACTACCATTTGTGGAGTTATTTGCCATAATCTGTCACAATAATAACCCACCAGGCAACCAACATGGCTCAACCTCTAATCTTGAGGACTTATAAGATGAATACGAGAATTGTTGCATCAAAAACCATGATAGTGATACTGACTCCTCTTCCGGGCCCGAAGGAAGTAACATGTCTCCATCCCACAAACCTATATTCAAACAGGATTGGTAATCTATGGATCATTCATGTCTAAGTTATTTATTCTTTGAGATTTTCATGTAATGTCTTATGTTCGTCTTCAGTTATCACTTTACGTATTGAAATAATTTTTCCTTTAAATTTAAATTAGCAATTTTCAGTTTACTCACTTTTACTGTAGTAGTTGACATGTTAACATAATTGTCAAAATTCACAATACTTTGCCATTTACACTACATTGTTTCTAAAAATTAAATGTATCATTGACAAAAGTGACATGAAATGGACAACTCATAATCTCTTTGTTCATGTTAAGATGTGATTGTTGAAACTGTCTAACAAACTATAGTAGATAAGATTCTTTTGCTATTTTTTAGGGAAAATAAAAGTCATGTTGACTGATAGGATAAAGCAGTTTTGATCCTATTCTCTAGGCATGATCTGTTAGTGGTGTTATCTTTTTGTTAGCAGTTACTATCTTTTCCATGTTTTTAAATACGTTGCTTCATATTAGAATAAAATAAGTCTTTGCAGTCTCAATTTCTTTTTTTATGCTCCCTTTCATTCTTTAATATTTTTGCCTGCTGTTATTAACAAAAAACAACAAATTGGTATCTAGAGCTCTTATCTTTAAGGGATCTGTGAGTTGAGAGAAATCGCAATGGAGAGAGAAACATCATACACAATAGGTTCACCACCAATTTTTTATGGTGAGGAGTACGAATTATGGGCTGCAAGGATGACCGCTCATCTTGAAGCCTTGGATCTTTGGGAGGCAATAGAAGAAAACTATGATGTTCCTGAAATACCTTTAGATCCAACGGTGGCTCAAATGAAGAATCACAGAGAAAGGAAGACCAAAAAGGCTAAGGCTAAAAATTGCCTTTTCTTTGTTGTGTCAAAAATTATTTTTACAAGAATTATGAACTTCAAGTCTGCCAAACAGATTTGGGATTATCTCATATCAGAATATCAAGGCTGTGAAAGAACCAAAGGCATGCAAGTCCTCAACTTTGGCAGAGAATTCGAGATGCAGAGCATGAAAGAGACTGAAACAATTAAAGGCTACGCTGACCGGCTGTTAGGCATAGCAAATAGAGTGAGGCTTCTTGGGAAGGACTTTCCTGATGAAAGAATAGTGCAAAAAATCCTGGTCACTATACCCGAGAAGTATGAATCGAAGATACCAGCATTGGAGAAGTCTAAAGACCTATCAACCATCACCTTGGGAGAACTCATAAATGCTCTACAAGCCCAGGAGCAGAGAAGAATGATGAGACAAGAGGAGGTGGTACAAGGTGCGTTTCATATGAAAGCACAAAATTCAAGAGGTGGCAAAGACAAGAAGAACAACAAATGGAGGAACAAAAACCCTGAAGGCTCCAACAAGCAGCAAGGTGAGACCTTTCCTCCTTGTCCGCATTGCAAAAAGACAAATCATCCTAAAAGAAAATGTTGGTGGAGGCCAGATGTCAAGTGCAGAAAGTGTGGCAATATGGGACATGTAGAGCGAATATGCAAGTCCAAATCAGAGGAAGCAAAGGTGGTTGCAGAGGAACGAGAAGATGAGTAACTCTTTGTCGCAACATGCTTTGCCACAAGCAATAGTTCCATTGATTCATGGTTAATAGACATCGGCTGCACAAACCATATGACCAATGACCTGAACCTCTTTAAAGAACTTGACAAAACCATTGTTTCCAAAGTAAAAATTGGAAATGGTGATTTCATCTTAGTCAAGGGAAAAGGGACTGTTGCTATTGAAAGCTTGACAGGTTTGAAATATATCTCTGATGTCTTATATGTGCCTGACATTGATCAAAATCTACTTAGTGTTGCTCAGCTTGTAGAGAAAGGCTTCAAAGTTATATTTGAGGAAAATTGGTGCTTGATCAAAGAGGCAAAAGGAAAAGACGTATTCAGGGTGAAAATGAGGGCTAAAAGCTATGCTCTAAATCTAATGGAGGAGAAGCAAATAGCTTTTTCAAGCATGACCACCAATGTTGAACTATGGCACAAAAGGCTCGGACACTTCCATCTTGCTGGACTTTTATACATGCAAAAATATGCCTTGGTGAAAGGTGTGTCAATGCTTGAAGACAAGTTAGCCAATTGCGTGGCTTGCCAATATGGTAAGCTAGTCAGAAAACCATTTCCTCAATCAACTTGAAGAGCAACTCAAAAGCTACAATTAGTTCACACAGATGTTGGGGGACCTCAGAGAGTATCATCTTTAAATGGTAATAAATACTATATTACATTTATTGATGATTATACTACATTTTGTTGGATTTATTTCTTTAAATCCAAGACTAAGGTTGCTAATATTTTCTGGAAATTTAAAGCATTGGTGGAGAATCATAGAGATTGCAGGTTGCAAACAATAAGGTCTGACAACGGGAAGGAATACAGAAATGATGTTTTTGATAAATTTTGTGAAGAAGCTGGCATTGAGCACCAATTCACCGTACCTTACACCCCACAACAAAATGGTGTGAGTGAGAGAAAAAATAGAAGTATCATGGAGATGACAAGGTGTATGCTGCATGAAAAGGAGTTGCCAAAGGAGCTATGGGCAGAGGCTGCAAACACTGCAATATTTTCGCTGAATAGACTACCTGCAAGAGTTTTGCACAAAAAAACTCCATTTGAAGGCTGGTTTGGTTACAAACCAGATTTACAAAATCTAAAAATCTTTGGTTGTGTTTGTTTCTCTTATGTTCCACAGTTTAAAAGGGACAAACTTGATAAAAAGGCAGAACCCGGAGTTTTCATTGGATATAGCAACACCTCCAAAGCTTACAGAATTTTCCAACCTCAAAATGGGAAAATTCTTGTGACTAGAGATGTCAAATTTATGGAAGATCAACAATGGAGTTGGGATGAGCCAATAAGGAAGCAGCTGCCAGAAATCCCACAGTTCTTTGATGATAATGTATATGACATTCCTGTCAGAGGTACAAGATCTTTATCTGAGATTTATCAAAAGAGTAATGTAGTTGTCTTAGAACCTGCAGAATTTGAAGAAGCTGAAAAGGATGACAAGTGGATAAATGCTATGAAGGAAGAGTTGAAGATGATCGAAAAAAATGACACGTGGGAGCTAGTGGACAGACCTCAACACAAACAACCTATAGGGGTAAAATGGGTCTATAGAACCAAACTTAATCCAGATGGTTCTGTAAATAAATACAAGGCCAGGTTGGTGGTGAAAGGCTATGCTCAGGTGTTTGGAGTGGATTTTTCAGAAACCTTTGCTCCAGTTGCACGTCTTGATACAATTAGAATGCTACTTGCCTTGACTGCACATAAAAGGTGGAAAGTTTATCATTTAGATGTAAAATCTGCCTTTCTAAATGGTTACATGCAGGAGGAGATTTATGTAGAGAAACCTGAGGGGTTTCAAATCAAAGGAGAGGAGCAAAAAGTTTACAAGTTGAAAAAGGCATTATATGGTCTTAAACAGGCTCCTAGGGCCTGGTACAGCAGGATAGATGATCATCTTCAAGATATTGGATTTGTCAAAAGTCCAAGAAGTGATGAGAAACTCATAAAGGAGTTTAAAGCTGAAATGTTTAAAGCATTTGAAATGACAGATCTTGGCTTGATGAGTTTCTTTTTGGGAATGGAGGGGAAACAAGATCATGATGGAATCCTCATTCACCAAAAGAAGTACGCAAGGGAAATACTCAAGAAGTTTCATATGGAGGACTGCAAAAGCACTACATCTCCAATAAACCAAAAGGAGAAATTTAGCAAGGATGATGGAGCTGATAAAGTTGACGAAATGCATTACAGAAGCTTGATTGGTTGCTTAATATATCTTACTGCAACCAGACCTGACATTTTGTTTGCAGTAAGTATACTTTCTTAGTTCATGCATTGTGCTAGTGAAGTTCATCTTCAAGCTGCCAAACGAGTTATTAGATATGTTAAAGGCACTTTAGACTATGGTATAATGTACTCTCATTCTCATAATTTTAAGCTCCATGGATATTCTGATAGTGACTGGGCAGGTTGTATTGATGACATGAGAAGCACCTCTAGTTATTGTTTTTCTTTTGGTTCTGGAGTCTTTTCTTGGTGTTCTAAAAAGCAAGAAGTTGTAGCTCAATCAACTGCAAAAGCAGAGTATGTAGTTGATGTTGCTGCAGTGAATCAAGCTCTTTGAATCAGGAAAATTATGATAGATTTGCATATGAAACAAGAAGAAAGCACACAGATTTTTGTGGACAACCAGGCTGCAATCTCAATTGCTAATGATCAAGTGTTTCATGGCAAAACTAAGCACTTCAAGATAAAGCTTTTTCTTCTAAGAGAAGTTCAAAGGGAAGGAGAAGTGAAGTTACTGTACTGCAAAACAGAGAATCAAAGTGCTGACATTCTGACCAAGGCACTTCCAAAAGCCAAATTTGAATACTTGAGACAAAAGCTTGGAGTTTGCAGTTCCAAAGTCAAGGAGGAGTGTTAAGATGTGACTGTTGAAACTTTCTAATAAACAATAGTAGATAAGATTCTTTTGCTATTTTCTAGGAAAAATAAAAGTCATGTTGATTGATAGGATAAAGCAGTTTTGATCCTTTTCTCTAGGCATGATCTGTTAGTGGTGTTATCTTTTTGTTAGCAGTTACTATCTTTTCCATGTTTTTAAATACGTTGCTTCATATCAGAATAAAATAAGCCTTTGCAGTCTCAATTTCTTTTTTTATGCTCCCTTTCATTCTTTAATATTATTGGATCGAGTGGCCTCAGAATAATTAAGAAAGGGGGTTGAATTAATTATTCCTAAACCTTTACTAATTAAAAAAATTACTCTTCTAAGGCTTTTACTAAATTGTTAAGAGAATGAGGAGTAGAAGAGAAACTTAACAGAAAGTAAAAGCGGAAATTAAATGCACAGCGGAAAGTAAAAGAGTAGGGAAGAAGGAAACAAACACACAAGAGTTTTTATACTGGTTTGGCAACAACCCGTGCCTACATCCAGTCCCCAAGCGACCTGCAGTCCTTGAGATTTCTTTCAACCTTGTAAAAATCCTTTTACAAGCAAAGATCCACAAGGGATGCACTCTCCCTTGTTCTCTTTGAACCTAGTGGATTTACCCTCCACTAGAACTGATCCACAAGAGATGTACCCTCTTTTGTTCTCAGTCAAACCCAAGTAGATGTACCCTCTACTTGTACCACAAAGGATGTACCCTCCAATGTGTTGAGACAAATATCTCAGGCTGTTAAACCTTTGATACTTTGTGAATGGGGATACAAAAGAATTCTCAGGCGATTAGTCCTTTGAACACTTTTGTATTAGCGAAAGGGAAGAATCAAAAGAATTCTCAGACTGTGTCGTTTTGAATTCTTTGACAAGGGAAAAGGGAGACATAAAAGAATTCAAGCGGTTAGTCCTTTATTCTTTTGGAAAAGAGAGAAAAGAGACACAAAAAGAATTCAGGCGGTTAGTCCTTAGCGAATTCTTTTTGGCAAAGGAAGAAGGGAATGAAAAGATGAATAGCACAAGTTTTCAAGGTTTAGAAAACCAGAAAACTTCAGAAAGCTTTTGGTACAAAGAAGAAGAAGAAGTTCAAAGAGATTCAAGGCTTTTAAAGGATTGATTGGAAAAGTAAAGTGTGAAAGAATTAATTGATTGAAAATGCAAAACAAAGCCTTGCTTTTATAGACTCTTCATGTCTGGTCAAGAAGACCTTTTAGAAGAGTTATAACTTTTAGAAAAAACTTAAAACCAATTTGAAAAAGTCAAAAACCTTTTGAAGGGTTACATCTTTTGATTTATTGAGAAACAGTCACTGGTAATCGATTACCAAATAAGTGTAATCGATTACACAAAGCTTTTATGTGAAAGGATGTGACTCTTCACATTTGAATTTGAATTTTAACGTTCAAAGGCACTGGTAATCGATTACCAAAACATTGTAATCGATTACAGCTTTTTGAAAATAATTGGAACGTTGTAAATTCAATTTGAAAAAAAATTTCAAAACAATTTTGCTACTGGTAATCGATTACGACAATCTGGTAATCGATTACTAGAGAGTAAAAACTCTTTGGTAAAAGGTTTTGTCAAAAACTCATGTGCTATTCAAAGTTTTGAAAAACTTTTTAATACTTATCTTGATTGAGTCTTCTCTTCATTCTTGAATCTTGAGTCTTGAATCTTGATCTTGATTCTTAAGATCTTTGAACCTTGATTCTTGATCCTTGTCTCTAGACTTTCTTCTTGAGTCTTGAATTCTTCTTGATTCTTATCTTGAACTCTTGAATTGTTCTTGATTGATCTTGGATTCTCTTGAGTTGTTCTTTGAGCTTTTTGTCATCACCTTTGTCATCATCTTTTGTCATCATCATTGTTATCATCAAAACACCTTTGAATCATCTTTGATTCACCATGAAGCTTTGCTTCTACAATCTCCCCCTTTTTTATGATGACAACTTCTGAAATCAAGAAACACACACACATTTTTTCCTAGTCGATCACTCTCATAAATTCTCCCCCTTTTTTTTTGAATTTATGCTTATCTTAAAATTAAATTGATTACTCATGTGAGTTCTTGATTTAATCCCATTTCTCTCCCCTTTTGGCATCAACAAAAAGCCAAAGTGCGTATCAAACTTAAATGTGCAAATATAACTAAACATTCATACAACATTCATGAAAAACCATCAATCAAATCATGAAGTAAGAACCATGAAGCAACAATCATAAATAGATTAACTATGAAATCCACATAGTCAAATAACATACTTGTTCAACCATACCATGCAAATGAGGAAATAGTAAATTCTTCAAATACCATAATAATATAGAGATTTATTTTGATATATCACTAACATCTATTAGTCCTAATTCTCTTCGAATGTTATAGAAGGTATCTTTACTTAGTGGTTTTGTAAAGATGTCTGCAAGTTGATTTTTACTATCTACAAACTCTAAAACAACATCACCTTTTAGAACATGATCTCTAATAAAATGATGCCTAATTTCTATATGCTTGGTTCTAGAGTGAAGAACTGGATTTTTAGATATGTTTATGGCACTTGTGTTGTCACATTTTATGGGAATGTGATCTGATACTATTCCATAGTCAGATAGTTGTTGTTTCATCCACAAAATCAGTGCACAACAACTACCAGCAGAAATGTATTCTGCTTCTGCTGTGGATAATGCTACACTATTTTGTTTCTTGCTATTCCAAGAAATAAGTGCAGACCCTATGAATAGACATGTACCACTAGTACTCTTCCTATCTGTTTTTGATCCAGCAAAATCTGAATCTGAGTATCCTACTAGGTTGCATAAAGAATTCTTATGATACCATAATCCTAAACTAACTGTTACTAATAAATATCTTATAATTCTTTTTACTGCCATTAAATGTGAAAACTTCGGATCTGATTGAAATCTTGCACACATGCATACACTAAACATAATGTCTGGCCTACTTGCAGATAAGTAAAGTAGAGATCCAATCATACCTCTGTATTGCTTTGGATCAACAGGTTGACCGGATTCATCTTTGTCAAGATAACAACTTTTATTCATAGGGGTAGCCAAGTGTTTTGAGTTTTCCATTCCAAATCTCTTAATGAGTTCTTTGCAATATTTTGCTTGATTGACGAAGATCCCATCATTTGTTTGTTTGATTTGTAGTCCAAGAAAGTAATTTAACTCACCCATCATGGACATCTCAAACTCACTTTGCATATCAATAGAAAACTCCTTGCACAAAGATTCATTAGTAGATCCAAAAATTATATCATCAACATAAATTTGTACTAACAAGATATCATTATCCTTCTTTTTTATGAATAAGGTAGTATCTACTTTCTCTCTAGTAAAATTCTTTTCTAATAGGAATTTACTTAATCTTTCATACCAAGCCCTAGGTGCTTGTTTTAGGCCATAAAGTGTCTTCTTTAATCTATAGACATGGTCTAGTTTTTGTGAATCTTCAAACCCAGGAGGTTGTTCCACATATACCTTCTCCTGAATTAGACCATTTAAGAAAGCACTTTTGACATCCATTTGATATAGTTTAAAATTCATAATAGATGCATATGCTAATAACATCCTAATGGCTTCTAATCTAGCTACAGGTGCAAAAGTTTCTTCATAGTCTATACCTTCTTCTTGGTTATATCCTTTTGCTACAAGTCTAGCTTTATTCCTGATTACTATACCATTTTCATCCAATTTATTTCTAAATACTCATTTAGTTCCTATGATTGGATAATCTGAAGGTTTTTCTACTAATTCCCATACATCATTTCTTTCAAATTGATTTAATTCTTCTTGCATAGCTACTATCCAATGGTCATCTATAATAGCTTCTTTAAAGTTTTTAGGTTCTATTAATGAAACAAATGCCATATTATTGCATAAATCTTTAAAAGAGTGTCTAGTTGTTACCCCTTTTGAGATATCACCGATGATGTTGTCAAGAGGATGATTTCTTGAAGTTTTCCATTCTTTAGGAAGATTATCATTTTCTTGTGCTGTGTCATCTTGATCATCTTTGTCTTCATCATCTCTCTTTCTTTTCAGATTTCTTTCTTCATTTTGAGTATCTTCCAAAGTATCTGCAATATCATCAACAAACTCCTTTCTCGGGGAGGTAATATTAGTTTCATCAAAAGTAACATGTATTGATTCCTCAATTGTCATGGTTCTTTTGTTGTATATTCTAAATGCTTTACTATGTAAGGAATACCCAAGGAAAATACCCTCATTTTCCTTAGCGTCAAACTTTCCTAGGCTTTCTTTACCATTGTTGAGAACAAAACATTTACATCCAAAAACATGTAAATGTGCAATGTTTGGTTTTCTATTGTTAAAAAGTTCATATGGGGTTTTCTTAAGAATGGGTCTGATTAAGGCTCTGTTCATAATATAACATGCGGTGTTAACCGCTTCTGCCCAAAAGTATTTTGGAAGAGGTGTGTCATTTAAAAGAGTTCTAGCAATTTCTTCTAGGGCTCTATTTTTCCTTTCTACTACTCCATTTTGTTGGGGTGTCCTAGGTGCAGAAAAATTGTGTTCTATACCATACTCATCACAAAACATTTCAAAATCATTGTTTTCAAATTCACCTCCATGATCACTTCTGATGGAGATAATTTTTAGATTCTTTTTGTTTTGAATGACTTTGGCAAGTTTTCTAAATGCATGAAATGCATCATTTTTATGAGTAAGAAATAAAGTCCAAGTATACCTAGAATAGTCATCAAAAATTACTAATGCATAGTAACTTCCACCAAAACTCATGACCCTAGATGGTCCAAACAAATCCATGTGTAACAATTGCAATGGTTGAGTAGTGGAAACAATATTTTTAGATTTAAAAGATACTTTTGTTTGTTTACCTTTTTGACATGCATCACATAACTTATCTTTTTCAAATTTTAATTTAAGCAAACCAATAACTAGATCTTTTGAAATTAATCTATTTAGATGATCCATGTTGATATGAGCAATTCTCTTATGCCATAACCATGGATCACAATCTTTACTTAAAAAGCATCTATCATTTACAGATTTTTGTTTTAGATCAATCATGTAAACATTATTTTCTCTAAAACCTATATGTTCAATATCTTTGTCATGCTCATGCTTAATGACGCATTTTTCAGAATCAAAAGATACTTTATATCCTTTATCACATAATTGACTAACACTTAATAAACTATGCTTCAAACCTTCTACAAGCAACACATTTTCAATAGGAGTAGAAGAACTCGTACCTATTTTACCGACTCCAATAATTTTACCCTTGTTGTTGTCTCCGTATGTAACATGTCCACTTTTCTTGGGGTAAATAGTTGTGAATATGGATATATCACCCGTCATGTGCTTGGAACATCCACTGTCTATGTACCATTTCTTCCTTAAAGAATCTTCTTTGTTATTCTCATCAGATTTTGTCATGAGACACAAGTTGACTTGGTCTTCATCATGATCTTTGAGTAACCTGTTCCTGAAAATACTTTTGAAAAACAAAGAATCTAAAGAGGCCATTAATCTTGAAGTTGTTAGACTTTCTACAAGAAACCTGCTCTGATACCACTTGTTGGATCGAGTGGCCTCAGAATATTTAAGAAGGGGGGGTTAAATTAATTATTCCTAAACCTTTACTAATTAAAAAAATTACTCTTCTAAGGCTTTTACTAAATTGTTAAGAGAGTGAGGAGTGGAAGAGAAACTTAACAGAAAGTAAAAGCGGAAATTAAATGCACAGCAGAAAGTAAAAGAGTAGGGAAGAAGGAAACAAACACAAAAGAGTTTTTATACTGGTTTGGCAACAACCCGTGCCTACATCCAATCCCCAAGCGACCTGCGGTCCTTGAGATTTCTTTCAACCTTGTAAAAATCCTTTTACAAGCAAAGATCCACAAGGGATGTACCCTCCCTTGTTCTCTTTGAACATAGTGGATGTACCCTCCACTAGAACTGATCCACAAGAGATGTACCCTCTCTTGTTCTCAATCAAACCCAAGTAGATGTACCCTCTACTTGTACCACAAAGGATGTACCCTCCAATGTGTTGAGACAAAGATCTCAGGCGGTTAAACCTTTGATACTTTGTGAATGGGGATACAAAAGAATTCTCAGGCGGTTAGTCCTTCGAACACTTTTGTATTAGGGAAAGGGAAGAATCAAAAGAATTCTCAGACTGTGTCGTTTTGAATTCTTTAACAAGGGAGACGCAAAAGAATTCAGGCGGTTAGTCCTTTGTTCTTTTGGAAAAGAGAGAAGAGAGACACAAAGAATTCAGGCGGTTAGTCCTTGGTGAATTCTTTTTGGCAAAGGAAGAAGGGAATGAAAAGATGAATAGCACAAGTTTTTAAGGTTTAGAAAACCAGAAAAGTTCAGAAAGCTTTTGGTACAAAGAAGAAAAAGAAGTTCAAAGAGATTCAAGGCTTGTAAAGGATTGATTGGAAAAGTAAAGTGTGAAAGAATTAATTGATTGAAAATGCAAAACAAAGCCTTGCTTTTATAGACTCTTCATGTCTGGTCAAGAAGACCATTTAGAAGAGTTATAACTTTTAGAAAAAACTTAAAACCAATTTGAAAAAGTCAAAAACCTTTTGAAGGGTTACATCTTTTGATTTATTCAGAAACAGTCACTAGTAATCGATTACCAAATAAGTGTGATCAATTACACAAAGCTTTTATGTGAAAGGATGTGACTCTTCACATTTGAATTTGAATTTCAACGTTCAAAGGCACTGGTAATCGATTACCAATCATTGTAATCGATTACAGCTTTTTGAAAATAATTGGAACGTTGTAAATTCAATTTGAAATTTTTTTTCAAAACAATTTTGCTACTGGTAATTGATTACAACAATCTGGTAATCGATTACCAGAGAGTAAAAACTCTTTGGTAAAAGGTTTTGTCAAAAACTCATGTGCTATTCAAAGTTTTGAAAAACCTTTTAATACTTATCTTGATTGAGTCTTCTCTTCATTCTTGAATCTTGAGTCTTGAATCTTGATCTTGATTCTTAAGATCTTTGAACCTTGAATCTTGCTCCTTGTCTCTAGAATTTCTTCTTTAGTCTTGAATTCTTCTTGATTCTTATCTTGAACTCTTGAATTGTTCTTGATTGATCTTGGATTCTCTTGAGTTATTCTTTGATTGTTCTTTGAGCTTTTTGCCATCACCTTTGTCATCATCTTTTGTCATCATCATTGTTATCATCAAAACACATTTGAATCATCTTTGATTCACCATGAAGCTTTGCTTCTACAAATATTTCTGCCTGCTGTTATTAACAAAAAACAACATTTCACTCTAAAAATAAGCATGGATGTTTGCTGCTTTAATTACAAGGGAAAAATCACAGTCCAAATTGACAATACTCTGCAATTTGCACACGTTTCTAAAAATTAAATGTCTCACCTGCAAAACTGACATGAAATGAAAAACTCATAATCTCTTTGTTCACTTTGAAAATCATCATAAACGTTTGCTTCTTTAATTACATGGGAAAAATCACAGTCCAAATTGACAACACTTTGCATTATGAGTTGTCCATTTCATGTCAGTTTTGTAGGTGATACATTTAATTTTTAGAGACGTGTGCAAAACTGACATGAGATGGACAACTCATAATCTCTTTGTTCACTCTGAAATTATAATGGATGTCTGTTACATCACTTACTAGGGAAAAAGAAACATTGGATTCCAATACACATCAACATGGTAGAATACTCATACAACTATAAATAACACAACACACACACAATACAAACACACAATCTCACACAACATAATTTCACAAACCAAATTCAATCTTATTACTATGTCATTTTTGGGAGAAACAGGAAGTTAGACCATTGCTAACTTCATATTAGCTTTCATTTTTTCAAATGGATCAATCACTCACAATCAAACTGCTGTTTATTTTCAAAGTCTCACTCCAACACCAATGCGAGTTCCTAACAACTGTTCTTTTGATACACTCAAGCGTAGAATGAACAACACCCTTCAACTAACCAACAATGAATTACTAGATGAAATCTACTACCGAAAAACATTCATAGATGCAGGTCAGCAATATTTTTTTCAATCTCTACAATTGGAAAATGATGATGATGTTTACACAATGTTATTGTGCAATGAGCAATACTCGTGTGTTGGTCCTATAGAATTATTATGTACCATTATTAGAACATCTGATGCTATACTCAACCTACTTCAATCAACCATCACTCCTACTCATGATGCAATTATGTATTACAACGGGAAGTGGAACATACCACGTCAAGGTGAGTTTTTGGATTACTCCTTTACTGGAACTAATCCAATAAGATTTGGCATTCCTTTGGGATGTGGCATGGAGAAACTCAAGGATTTAATCAAGCAAGTTGCACCTATAGGGGTTCCCCCTAATGGAATTCACGGATCACAATTGGTTACCCGATTGTTCTTTCGACAACCAGGTCATTCTAAGTATTCTAAAAATTTGATTGAATATGAGATAACAGAATTGAAAAATGATGAAGACATGCTAAAGGTGTTAGCACAATCCAACTATTGGAAACGATTCTGCACAATAGAAATTTTGGCTATTTTTAGCAAATCAGTAATCCAAATAGAAGAAGACATGTATTATGCACAACATATTTCACATCCTCATTAGTTTTTGTTGGATCGAGTGGCCTTAGAATAATTAAGAAGGGGGGTTGAATTAATTATTCCTAAACCTTTACCAATTAAAAAATTACTCTTTTAATGCTTTTACTAAATTGTTAAGAGAATGAGGAGTAGAAGAGAATCTTAACAGAAAGTAAAAGCGGAAATTAAATGCACAGCGGAAAGTAAAAGAGTAGGGAAGAAGGAAACAAACACACAAGAGTTTTTATACTGGTTCGGCAACAACCCGTGCCTACATCCAATCCCCAAGCGACCTGCGGTCCTTGAGATTTCTTTCAACCTTGTAAAAATCCATATATAAGCAAAGATCCACAAGGGATGTACCCTCCCTTGTTCTCTTTGAACCTAGTGGATGTACCCTTCACTAGAACTGATCCACAAGAGATGTACCCTCTCTTGTTCTCAGTCAAACCCAAGTAGGTGTACCCTCTACTTGTACCACAAAGGATGTACCCTCCAATGTGTTGAGACAAAGATCTCAGGTTGTTAAACCTTTGATATTTTGTGAATGGGGATACAAAAGAATTCTCTGGCGGTTAGTCCTTTGAACACTTTTGTATTAGGGAATGGGAAGAATCAAAAGAATTCTCAGACTGTGTCATTTTGAATTCTTTGACATGGGAGAAGGGAGACACAAAAGAATTCAGGCGGTTAGTCCTTTGTTCGTTTGGAAAAGGGAGAAGAGAGACACAAAAAGAATTCAAGCGGTTAGTCCTTGGCGAATTCTTTTTGGCAAAGGGAGAAGAGAATGAAATGGATGAATAGCACAAGATTTCAAGGTTTAGAAAACCAAAAAACTTCAGAAAGCTTTTGGTACAAAGAAGAAGAAGAAGTTCAAAGAGATTCAAGGCTTGTAAAGAATTGATTGGAAAAGTAAAGTATTCAAGATGCATGAAATGAAAAACAAAGTCTTGCTTTTATAGACTCTCCATGTTTGGTCAAGAGGACCATTCAGAAGAGTTATAACTTTTAGAAAAACTTAAAACCCATTTGAAAAAGTCAAAACCTTTTTGAAGAGTTACATCTTTTGATTTTCTCAGAAACAGTCACTGGTAATCGATTACCAAATAAGTGTAATCGATTACACAACGCTTTTGAGTGAAAGGATGTGACTCTTCACATTTAAATTTGAATTTCAATGTTCAAGGGCACTGGCAATCGATTACCAAAACATTGTAATCGATTACAGCCTTTTGAAAATAATTGGAACGTTGTAAATTCAGTTTGAAAACTTTTTCAAACTCATTTTGCTACAGGTAATCGATTACAGCAATATGGTAATCGATTACCAGAGAGTAAAAACTCTTTGGTAAAGATTTTGTCAAAAACTCATGTGCTATTCAAAGTTTTGAAAAAACTTTTTAATACTTATCTTGATTGAGTCTTTTCTTCATTCTTGAATCTTGAGATCTTGATTCTTGATTCTAGGCTTTCTTCTTGAGTCTTGAAGTCTTCTTGATTCTTTTCTTGAACACTTGAATTGTTCTTGATTCACTTGAGTTGTTCTTTGATTGATCTTTGAGCTTTTTGTCATCACCTTTGTCATCATCTTTTGTTATCGTCATTGTTATCATCAAAACACCTTTGAATCACCTTTGATTCACCATGAAGCTTTGCTTCTACAGTTTTGTTATGTTTGCGTTGTAATTGTAATTTTTAATATGTTTCATTATTGTCGAGTATCGTTTCAGTTATTGTAATTTGAGTATTTTGTCTACTTTATAAGACAAATGTGTCATATATTTTTTCGGAGTGTTTTTTTTTTTACTTTATTTTAATACTACAAACTAATTTTATTATTATTTTAATTATAAGAACATAAAAAAAATTAACAAAACATAAATTTAACTACGCAATTACATATAACATAAATAAAAAATTATACTCCAATTTTATCCAATTTTTATATTTTTCTTTATATGTATATTTTTGTTAATAAAAAAATTCATTTAATCAATATTAAAAAAAATAATTTAGTAATTAAATAATTTTAAAAGTAATTAAAAATATTTTTATATAATATAATATTTAATTCAAAAAAAACACGAAGAGAAGTCGGGGTGGCCAAAGCCGACTCCCGTACAGGAAGCAAAACTGGTGCACTTTGACAAATAATTCTCAAAGTAGTGTACTTTGAGAATTTTGATGAGAGATAACAAAATTGAAAAATGAAGAAGACGTGCTAAAGGTATTAGCACAATCCAATTACTGGAAACGATTCTGCACAATAGAAATTTTGACTATTTTTAGCAAACTAGTAATCCAAATAGAAGACGACATGTATCATGCACAACATATTCCCGATCATCATTAGTTTTTGTCATATTTGTGTTGTAATTGTAATTTTTAATATGTTTCATTATTGTCGACTATCATCCCAGTTACTACAATTTGAAATTTTGTCTACTTTGTAACACAAATGTATCAATTATTTTTTCACGGTGTTTTCTTGAATTTATGTTAATATTACTAACACATTTTATTATTTTTTAATTTTAAGAACATAATAAAAAAATCAACAAAACATAAATTTAACTACAAAATAACATATAACATAAATACAAATTTATACTATAATTTTATCCAATTTATACTATAACTACAAAATTCACCAAAATCCAGGACGGACGCATCCCTGGTCGGTTCTCCAAAGGCTCATCAAACCCAAGGTTCATCCTTGATAAGCCTCGATGCAGCTTTACATGCTTGTCAAAACCCAGGGCAAACATGTCCCAGGCCCAAGGCTCCTTAAACCCAAGGTTCACCCTTAGTGAGCCCCACTTTTTCTAAGTGTCATCTCCACATGAACTCAAGGTACACAAGATCTACCCTTGACAATCTTATATATTCCTAACTTTTATCTATGCGGGAAAACAAGTCTGCAGGTGCCTCAGAAACTCAAGGTCCACCCTTGGTATAGAAATCCAAGGTCCGGCCTTGGTATGTACTCTTACAAAACCCCATGCAACCCCTAGGTCAGCTCACTCCTCAAGAACCATGACTACCACAATCAAAAGGGAGAAGTTCCATAGGACAAAATGAACTACCACAAAACTTGTCAGCAAGACCTTCAACCAGGTGCGAATCACACTAATTCCTAACAAACATCAAAGGAGAATCTCTGCAAAGTAAAAGGAAGCACCACCACTCGAATGACAAGACCTTTAATTAGGTTTTGCTTCCCACGCCATCAAAGATTCCATTCTCATCATGGCAACCTATTTATACTACAACAATTAATGGAGCATTGTATAGACAAAAGGAAACACACAAGACATACATATGGTGCAAAATTCATTAGCAAATGAAAATAGATTCATTATCAAAAGAAGAAGAAGAAATTTTCATAATTATAAGGCCCATGCGGCCAAACTCCAACAATAAAGAAAATAAACAAAGGCAACTTAAACAGTGGCATCACTGCCATGCTCCTCAGCACCCTGCTCCTCGTCGGTCTTCCCTTCAATCGTGGTATCTTCCTCGTTAAGCAAAACATCATCATTCACATTATTGAAAGGGTCAAGAAGACCCAAGTCAACGCTTCAGCGAAGAACCTGGCCTACTTGATGGCTTTATTGAAGTCCGTCTCATGCTGCTCCATAACCTCTTCTTATACATTATCAGCTCATCTTCCAGCTCATTGCTGGCCTCCCTCTCCTTAGCTACCCAAAGCTTAGACTCCTCAAGTCTGGACTCTAACTCTTTTAGTTGGGCCTTTAAGTCAGCAACCGCCTGGAAAAGCTCATCCTTCTCCATCGTAATGCCCTCCACCAGGCCAGCCAAGTCCTTTTTCTCTTCCTGAAAGACTTTGCAACCTTCAAATAGTTTATCACCATCCAACCTGGGGCACAACAACTTGGCCAATGCACTGCCAACCTTGGAAGATAGTTAGCAGTTCAACTTCACAACTTCAGTGAAGGCAACAATGGCACTAGCTATCTTATAGTGCTCTACTCTCTACACAGTGCGAGCAATAGCCCTCCATTTGGCAACCTCCGCCTCCTAGGATGCCACCTTGTGCAAAGCCCATTAGTGCTGCTGTTTATTCTCCTCTAGAATCGCCAAACTTCTCTGGTGGAAGACCCTTGCAAAATCCATAGTGTTCTGCACCCCAGCTAACCGGACATAGATTCTTATCAAAGGCTGACGCATAGCCAATCGGGGTCTTCTGCTTCAACTTGTAAGTTGCACCCCACGATAAATCGGCATTGCTAAAGGTGTGCAAATGATCCAAAGAGACATAGGGGCAAAAAGATGAGAAAGGTGATGCAGCTACCAACACAACATAGGGTAGAACCCAGGGAACTAAAGAAGGAGGAGGCAACATCTCAGGAGAACTCATAGTCGCTACACTAACACTCAACAAGGGATAAACAACTGAACCAGGCAAAGTAACTGGCGCATTAACTTCAGCAGCAGGAGTGACCTCTTGAACAGGCACAACAGAAGGAGGTGCATGAACAGGAGTAACAACAACTGCAGTAGCTTCAAGAGCAAGAACTTTGGTTGGCGGAAGAGGTATCATCCCTGTAACTTGCCTCAGGGATCGAAAGCTTATTGGGACCCTCGACTTCTTATGGCTCGACGT
The DNA here is from genome assembly GCF_000004515.6 of Glycine max. Lineage (NCBI taxonomy): Eukaryota > Viridiplantae > Streptophyta > Magnoliopsida > Fabales > Fabaceae > Glycine > Glycine max. The sequence continues at coordinate 32,496,050 of NC_016090.4, forward strand.
CCCAACACTGTCATCTCAATTCCTCTTAGCCAAAATAGAGGAAGGAGCACTGGGAGCAACCTCAGCAGCACAAGCAACAGAGCCAACCTCAATAGCAGGTTGACCCCCTTCTCCAGCAGCAGGGATGACAATGGAAGATGGCACAATCCCACCTGTTGGATCAAGTGGCCTCGGAATAATTAAGAAGGGGGAGGGGTTGAATTAATTATTAATGTACCTTGACTAATTAAAACTTATCCTTCTTAATGTTACTAGATTTAATTAGGCTTTTACTTACCAAGTTAAGAAAGTAAAGAACAATAATTGAAACTTAACCAAAAGTAAAAGCGATAATTAAAAGTGCACAACAGAAATTAAAAGTGTGGGGAAGAAGAATACAAACACAAGAATTTTATACTGGTTCGGAAACAACCCGTGCCTACATCCAGTCCACAAGCAACCTGCGGTCCTTGAGATTTCTTTCAACCTTGTAAAAACCTTTACAAGCAAAGATTCACAAGGGATGTAGCCTCCCTTGTTCTCTTTGAACAACTAAGTGGATGTACCCTCCACTTGAACTGATCCACAAGAGATGTACCCTCTTTTGTTCTCACTTACAACAACCCAAGTAGATGTACCCTCTACTTGTACCACAAAGGATGTACATTCCAATGTGTTAAGACAAAGTTCTTAGGCGGTCAGTCCTTTGAATCTTTGTAAAGGGGAAACAAAAGATATCTCAGACGGTTAGTCCTTTGAAATCTTTTGTTTAAGGGAAAGGGAAGAATCAAAAGAATTCTTACACTGTGTCCTTTTGAATTCTTTGAAAAGGGAGAAGGGAGACACAAAAGAATTCAGGCGGTTAGTCCTTTTGTTCTTTTGGAAAAGGGAGAAGAGAGACACAAAAAGAATTCAGGCGATTAGTCCTTGTTGAATTCTTTTTGGCAAAGGGAGAAGAGAATAAAAAGATATAGCACACTTTTGTTTTCTGTGAAAGAACAAGGTTTGGAAACTAGAAAACTTAGAAAGCTTTTGGCAAAGGAAGAAGAAGAAAGATAAGTAGAAAAGGTTTCAAGATTTCTCAAAAGTTGTTCAAGAAATTCTAAAAAGTTATTGAAATGCAAGTCAAGACCTTGCTTTTATATACTCTTCATGTCTGGTCAAGAAAACCATTGGAAGAGTTATAACTTTGTGAGAAACCTGAAAACCATTGGAAGAGTTACATCTCTTGACTTTTTATTCAAAACTTGTCACTCGTAATCGATTACCATAACCATGTAATCGATTACACAAGGCATTTTATGAAAATATATGACTCTTCACAATTGAATTTGAATTTCAATGTTTAGATACACTGGTAATCAATTAACAATATATTGTAATCGATTACACCATTTAAAAATCAATTGGAACGTTGCAAATTCAGTTAAAAGCTTTTGAAATCAAACTTTGCCACTAGTAATCGATTATAGTGAACTGGTAATTGATTACCAGAGAGTAAAAACTCTAGTAACTTAGAAAATTTTAAGAAAAAACTTTTCTTGTAAAGAAAAACTGTGCTATGTTTGGTTTTTGAAAGAAAAAAATTTCAAAACTTCCCTTGTGAAATCATCTTCTCTTGAATCTTGAAATTAATCTTGATTTAATCTTGATCTTGAACTTGTTGACTCAATCTTGAAATCATTTTCTTGGGCTTTTTGTCATCATCAAAACTACTTGAATCAACTCGATTCATCATCTTGAAGCTTGCTTCTACACCACCTGCAAGTCGGTTTGCTTCACAAGGGACCTCCAAGTGAAGTCACCCATAATTTCTGCAAAACAAGAAACAACAACACCATAAATGTCAATTCAAGGCACAATGCAATTCAGACACAAAGAAGGAAGACAAGGCAAAATATTTATCGTCCAACGCAACAATGGCATCGCACGACGAAGGAAGAGACAAAATGGCTTATGTGTTTAGCGAGGCTAATGACTGCTCTAAAATAGCCTTGTAGACCCTCTCCACAAGGGTTAACAAATCCTCATCAAAAGACTTAAACTTCGTGGGGTCAGACTTCCAATAGAATGGGAAGCAAGGCCCACTGTCCATATGTTAAACATCAGTGGCAAACCATCAGCCACGACATCAGTAGACAGAACCTTGAAGAAATAGTCTTTGAAGCGATGAAAGACGTTTGAGTCGAACTCAAAAAACTTCTTGGACACACTATTCAAGAAGACCTATCCATTCTTGCTCGTCAGCTTCATCTAGAAGAAATACAAGAAAATTGGCACATTGAGCCAGATGTTGAAGAAGGGGCACAAAATCTCAAAGACCCTCACCATGGCCCAATTGTTTGGGTGGAGTTGGAAGACGCCATGTTCAAGTGCTCAAGCATAGCACGTTGGAATGTAGTCATGGGAAGAACGAGACCCAAGACCTCAAACAGACACTTATACATAAAAAAGGTGGGCGTATTGCCTAACGCCGCCCTTAGAAACGAAAAGTCATCACTCCTGCAAGCCTCGACGATTATTTTGCACGAGTCCTTAGGGTTTGCCAACTTTAGCTGGCGTTGCAGAGCAAAAATACTCATTGTAGAGGTGAAGGAGGACTTATACTTGATAACATTGTCCATCACCCACTCAAAGTCAACAATGACAGGTAGAGGCAACAACGACCAAACACTATGGTTGCGATGCACACGGGGGGACACCCTTACGTCTCTTCCACTTCGCCTTGCTCCCCCCCCCCCCCAAAAAAAAAGGGGGGGGGGAGGGGGAAGAATCACAATAACTGGGACAGGCTCCCCGACCGGGGAAGCCACAGAAGGTTGCACCCTTCAGTAGAGGCTAGAGGTGCCTCTCTTAGTATGACGCGATACCCTCAATCTCTCTGAGGAAGAGGATTCATTGTCAAAGGCACCATGACGAGTGTCCTCTGAGGAGGAACCGCCAATGGATATCACCTTTCAGTCCATCAGGGGTTGCTAAATCAAACCCCCATAATTGTTGTCACCCATGCCAATAGTGGAGTCAAACAAAAATGAAGACATTGTCAGAAAAAGGAATACCGTGAAAGGCAAAGAGAATGGATGAAAAAGAAAGGGAATTGCAAGAAGTAAGCACGAAAGCAAGGAGATTTTGAGCAAAAGAAGGCAGAAATTCAAAGTGACGATGATAAAAAATCAAACATCCACTCCATTTTGTTGGATCAAGTGGCCTCGGAATAATTAAGAAGGAGGGTTGAATTAATTATTAATGTGCCTTGACTAATTTAAATTTTATCCTTCTTAATGTTACTAGATTCAACTAGGCTTTTACTACTAAGTTAAGAAAGTAAAAAATAGAAACAATAACTTAACCAAAAGTAAAAGCGGCAATTAAAAGTACACAACGGAAATTAAAGAGTGTAGGGAAGAAGAAGACAAACACAATATTTATATTGGTTCGGTCACAACCCGTGCCTATGTCCAATCCCCAAGCGACCACCGATTCTTGAGATTTCCAATAACCTTATAAAATCCTTTACAAGCAAAGATCCACAAGGGATGTACCCTCCCTTGTTCTCTTTGAACAACCAAGTGGATGTACCCTCCACTTGAACTGATTCACAAGAGATGTATGTAGAAGCAAAGCTTCATGGTGAATCAAAGGTGATTCAAAGGTGTTTTGATGATAACAAAGATGATAACAAAACTTGATGACAAAAAGCTCAAAGATCAATCAAAGAACAACTCAAGTGAATCAAAGATCAATCAAGAACAATTCAAGAGTTCAAGATAAGAATCAAGAAGAATTCAAGACTCAAGAAGAAAGTCTAAAGACAAGAATCAAGATCAAGATTCAAGACTCAAGATTCAAGAATGAAGAAAAGACTCAATCAAGATAAGTATTAAAAAGTTTTTCAAAACTTTGAATAGCACATGAGTTTTTGACAAAACCTTTTACCAAAGAGTTTTTACTCTCTGGTAATCGATTACCAGTAGCAAAATTGTTTTGAAAAAGTTTTCAAATTGAATTTACAACGTTCCAATTATTTTCAAAAAGTTGTAATCGATTACAATGTTTTGGTAATCGATTACCAGTGCCTTTGAACGTTTAAATTCAAATTCAAATATGAAGAGTCACATCCTTTCACACAAAAGCTTTGTGTAATCGATTACACTAATTTGGTAATCTATTACCAGTATTTGTTTCTGAATAAATCAAAAGATGTAACTCTTCAAAAAGGTTTTGACTTTTTCAAATTGGTTTGAAGTTTTTCTAAAAGTTATAACTCTTCTAAATGGTTGTCTTAACCAGACATGAAGAGTCTATAAAAGCAAGGCTTTGTTTTGCATTTCAATAATCTTGAACACTTATTCATACAATCCTTGAATCTCTTTGAACTTCTTCTTCTTCTTTGTACCAAAAGCTTTCTGAAGTTTTCTGGTTTTCTAAACCTTGAAAACTTGTGCTATTCATCTTTTCATTCCCTTCTCCCTTTGCCAAAAAGAATTCGCCAATGACTAACCGCCTGAATTCTTTTTGTGTCTCTCTTCTCCCTTTTCCAAAAGAACGAAGGACTAACCGCCTGAATTCTTTTGTGTCTCCCTTCTCCCTTGTCAAAGAATTCAAAACGACACAGTCTGAGAATTTTTTTGATTCTTCCATTTCCCTAATACAAAAGTGTTCAAAGGACTAACCGCCTAAGAATTATTTTGTATCCCCATTCACAAAGTATCAAAGGTTTAACTGCCTGAGATCTTTTTCTTAACACATTGGAGGGTACATCCTTTGTGGTACAAGTAGAGGGTACATCTACTTGGGTTTGACTGAGAACAAGAGAGGGTACATCTCTTATGGATCAGTTCTAGTGGAGGGTACATCCACTAGGGTTTCAAAGAGAACAAGGGAGGGTACATCCCTTGTGGATCTTTGCTTGTAAAAGGATTTTTACAAGGTTGAAAGAAATCTCAAGGACCGCAGGTCGCTTGGGGACTGGATGTAGGCACGGGTTGTTGCCGAACCAGTATAAAAACTCTTGAATGTTTGTTTCCTTCTTCCCTACTCTTTTACTTTCCATTGTGCATTTAATTTCTGCTTTTACTTTCTGTTAAGTTTCTCTTATATTCCTCATTCTCTTAACAATTTAGTAAAAGCCTTAAAAGAGTAATTTTTTAATTGGTAAAGGTTTAGGAATAAATAATTCAACCCCCCCCCCCCTTCTTAATTACTCTGAGGCCACTCGATCCAACAATATACCATCTCTTGTTCTCAAGATTAAAACCCAAGTAGATGTACCCTCTACTTGTACCACAAAGGATGTACCCTCCAATGTGTTAAGACAAAGAATTCTCAGACGATTAGTCCGTTGAATCTTTGTAAGGGGAAACAAAAGATATCTATGGTGGTTAGTCCTTTGAATCTTTTGACAAAAGGGAGAAGGGAGAATCAAAAGAATTCTTAGGTGGTTAGTCCTATGAATCTTTTGGCAAGAGGGAGAAGGAAGAAAAGATAGCACACTTTTGTTTTCTACAGAATTTTCACTTGCAGAAAAAAACAAAGTTTAGAAAGCTTTTTGGCACAGAAAAAGCAATGGGCAATAGTTAGAGAAAAGATTTTGAAAAAGGATTGCTTTGGAAGAATATATTATACTTTTCATGTGCCAAAGTCATGCTTTTATAGACTCTTCATGTCTGGTCAAAGAAATCATTGGAATAGTTATGACTTTTGAGAAACCTATGTTAAGAGTTATAACTCTTAACTTTTTCTTTAAAACTATTCACTGGTAATCGATTACCACAAAGGTGTAATTGATTACACAATGTGTTTTATGAAAAGTTGTGACTCTTCACAATTGGATTTAAATTCCAACGTTCAGATTCACTTGTAATTGATTACTAATATACTGTAATCGATTACGCTATTTGAAAATCATTTTGGAACGTTATAAATCATTTGAAAACATTAGGAAAACCAAAATGATCACTGGTAAGCGATTATTGATAACTGGTAATCGATTACCAGAGAGTAATCACTCTGGTAACTTAGAAAATATGAGAAAATTCTTTTGTAAAAACAAAACTATGCTATTTGGTTTTTGAAAAATTCTTTTAATACTTATCCTATATGAAGTCTTGACTTGTTGCTTCTTGATTTCTTCTCTTGAATCTTGGATTGGATTCTTGATGCTTGATCTTGAAGTCTTGAATCAATCACTAGGGCTTTTGGCATCATCAAAATTGCTTGGTTCATCATCATGAAGCTTGCTTCTACACATTTAAAGAGGAGACAGACTCTTTAGTAACTGGCAGGAGCTAAAGTGGTATCCTAATTTTTCGCACCATGATGCAGCCCTACTCACCCATGCATCATGTCTCCAGTAGGTGTTCACTCCACGAGTGACATGTATGCAAATGTATTACGTAGGCACCGCACACAGTTGTAGCAAGATACAAAACACAACGTTTGTCTTCAATGCACTCTCCAATGATCAGAAAAGGACAGAGTTGTCAAATACATAGATTTCCCTCACGTGACATGTTAGACCTTGCCTACAAAACCAAAAGCATGTCCACCTTGGACAACTTGACAAAAAACCGATGTTGTTTTCAGGATTTTTTTTTTAAATACTGCCTCTGTTTTTACAAAAAACAAAAAAACAAACTTTAACCTGTAAATTTAAAATCAGACCACACAGCACACAACATATATCATCTGCATTCTGCTTTCAAATAGGTTTTAGCATAAAACTAGCTAGTAAACTATTAATTGAAAAAAAATCAATTGATAACTATGGATAACTATCAACAAAGGTTATTCAATGTTAAAATGAAACAGCAATTGTAAAAAATGTAATGCAAACTATGATAAACTAATTAACTAACCTAAAGTTACATAGTTCCCTAACATTCTATGTTTGATTTCAAACTTTTAGATAATATTGTGCCCACTGGATGTGAAGCACCTTAAGTCTTTCTGCTTCCAATGGTCTAACTTCATTAAAATACTGCATGATCAAATAAAAAAAATGATTAATGTAATAACAATGATAAGAAAACCAATTTTGTTTGAAATAAACAATTACCGTTTCTCAATTATTCCTGAAAGATCCTAAGATTATCGTGGACATCCAGTGCATAACGTAATAGCCGCACTTTGTGCTTCCTTTTTGTCTATTACACTAAATACATAATGAAATTTGGATATTAATTAAACGTTAACTACAATTAGTGTACACACACATAAGCAGTATATATAAGTAGAATAAATATAAATCACGTACCTTAACAACAATCCACCTAGCAGCTGCCTTGGATTTAGGTTGTGGAGTATCATCAAGTCCTTTCAAAGCACTGTTGAATAAGAGGAACATAAAAATATTGATGTTGTTGAGTTATGCTAATGCAAATGTATTAAAAACAACACTGACATGTTAATTATTCCTTTAAGATAGTTGTCTAGCCTGTTATGTAAAGAACAAAACCAAACAACTAGGTTTTCCTTAGGCAGAATGACGACCATTTGCCAATGTCCGTTGCAGTAGAGACGAATATGGGTTATTGTAGTACTATAGATTATTTAAATTCAGTTATTGTGTTTGACTTACCCATTCAGGTAGGCTCCAAGGTAGACATCTCATTTTGAACTTTGCATCCAACTCTTGATGTAACTTTCCGATTCAAATTGTGATTGCCCAGATCTCTAAATGGACTGTGGCTCGAGGAATCTATACACATCGAAATTCCCCGCTCGCAGACTTGTCTCAGTCAGATGCCTGTGTTGTTAAGACAAAGTTAATTATGTATGAATTTAAAACAATTACTTTGGTAATTAACAATAATCCAAATTGACTTACAAAATTCACAACTGTATAACAGATATGTTGAGACATTGGCCGCCGTGTGCAATTTCAAAGAGATCTTCGTGCTTTATTCACAACAAGAAGTTTTGATTAAACACCCTGAACATGGTAGCATCCCACATAACCTAGCGAGGCTTCAAAAACAGCTGTGGGATGGTCAATGTCATCAGATACAGGGGATCATCAACCTCATGATCCAGGATTTCTAGAGGTTTTGCTAGAGACACAGCTGCCTGTTGATCAAACATAGTTAATTAACATGTTTTGATTACAGTGAACAAATCAATTGAAAAAAAGAAACATATAGTCTTCCCTCATAAATTCTTCCTAAGGCAACCAGGCAGGAAGGATTTTCTTCAATGTATAACCCGCATTTGTCTGAGTCACTCGTCTCTGGATCGTTCCCTGAGGGAGCAACACAACTCTCCTTTGTGCTAACACGAGCACCTGAGGGACTAACCTTTGGCTCCGGAGGCAGTGCAAGTCCCTGTGAATGCATCTAAGACTGGAACTAGGACTGCATCTGGCTGAAGGATGCCATCAACTGTCGAGTCACTTTTTCTGTGATTGACTCCTCAAGCTGGTCCATGATTTGTTGGGTCAACTGCTATAGAGGAAGAACTGCGGGAAGTTCATGGAGCTGATCCGAAGTATTGCTTTATCGTGACACCAGCTCCAACAGCACGGACCTGGCCAGGGTGCTCTGGTCGCCCAATGGCAGCAGTTAGGGCATCTTGACGTCCATGGGGCACGAACAATCCCTGTGACGCCTACTCGTCCAAAGAATCTTGTATAGAACACATATATTTGTCCAAGGCATTCACAGAATACACAAAGATAGTTACAATTATTAATTATAAATGACTTACAATCTTCTCAGTTATTTCCTTTGCTGCCTCAGACGTCATCTGCCCAGTTTTCTTGGTGCGGGCCAACTTCCACTTCACGTGGCATCTGATGGGAGATAGAGGGTCAATGATGGCCTGAGTGCTTCTGGACTGGGCAGCTTCTTCCAGTCTTTTCTTTGTCTTCTCAGCCATGAGCTTTTGTTCTAAATATTCATAACCCCCACGAGACAACACGTGGGGGGCAGTGTTTTGCTTCTGGATGGCCTATGCCTTTTTCCGCACATCCTAAAAAAATCGAACATTAATGAAAATGATTATTATAATGAATTATAAGAACTGGTTTTTTTGTGGAAAATAACTAAAATGACAAAGTACATACCTCCCACGAGGGGTCTCTGCGGGTCTGACAAAACTGGGTCTATTTCTCCTTGCTAATGCCGTATTTTTCACAGACAATGTCGTCCACATCGTCCTTGTCGACTGCAAGTGCCCATTTCCTAGTCAAGTCAGATTTAAAATGCCTCCACCGCTCTCCGACAGTCAGAAGAATTTTCTTCTTTGTCCTACTGTCAGAAGCTTCAGGAATTTCAAATTCTGCTTGACAAATAATAAATTAGGTTTTATTGAAAGTAAATAACAAATTTAGGCTACTAAAGAAAGTCAAAGAAGAAAACTAAAATACCTGAATATCCTTCCATATCAAATCCTTCTGAGCAGCAGGGACTTTCTTCCAGGTCTCATATGTCATGTCGACCTTATCACGAGCGATAATCCCCAAATATGTTCTTAATTTCTTCTTGTAGGGACCATCAGCCTTGCCGATAGCAGGATCGACATTGACCACAAGTCTTTCTGCCCCAAGTGGTCTAGTGGCCAACGATCGTAGCCGTGTCGCCTTGCGTGTGCACTTCAACATAGATAGAGACGCTGATGCGTCTGCAGGAGGAAGAGGAAGAGGAGGAGGAGGCGAGGCAGGTGGAGTAGCCATGAACCTTTAAAAAGAAAAAGTTGAGTTAGTTAATATTATCAAAAAGCATTGTATGAGTTATGTAAATGAATGTACCGAAATGAAATAGTATATTAGAAAATTACATTAGACGATGTTAATTAATTCTCCTTCATCATGATCATTACGATTAGCATGAACGTCGTCAGCTTCTTCTTCTTCGATGACATTAGAAGTCTTTTGTGTGGACAAAGGACTAACATAAGTGTCCATGTATGAATCATCATCTTCTACATTAACACCAATTGTTTTCCCGTGTAGAACCACAGACCACCTTTCATCACAAGGGTCTTGCACATAAAATACTTGCTTAGCTTGTTCTGCCATGATGAAAGGGTCATTCTGGTAAGCTAGTTTCTTTAGGTCTACCAACGTAAATCCTACATCATCAGTCCGCACACTAGTGTTGCTGTCAACCCACTTACATTTGAAAACACAAACAGTAAATTAGACATAGTTAAGCTCCCATATTTCATCAATGAACCCAAAGTAAGGGATGGAAGCTACACAGGGATTGTCATCATGTACACTTGCAAAGTTTTGAGATTCAGCCCTTAGGGTGACCCCGCTGTTTTGCATTGTACTTTTGTCGTCTTGTTCTTTTGTGTAAAAGGAAAACTTGTTTATGTCGTATCCTAGCCAAGTTATAAAATTTCTTTTAGGCCCATCAGCTAGCTTTCTTAATGTTTCAGAAGCATTTTCGTCAGCAAAGATTGTATCTTTAAACCAATTAGAGAAAGTCTTGTTATACTTTTTCAAGACCAAGTTCTTTGACATTTTTGGATTACTTTGTTTGACTAAACCTTCATGCTTAAGTATGTATGGCAAAACTTCATTACTGTTGTTCAACACATACAAGTGAGCTTGTAACAAATCTTCTACACTTGGAGTGATAACATGCAGTCCTCTTGAACCCTTACTGCCCACTCTATCGTCATAGCGAGACTCGGGAAGCCCAACAGGTTTAGCCTTTTCAATGTACTCTGAACAAAATTCAATGGCTTCTTCTATGATGTACCTTTCAACAATAGATTCTTCTGGACGATGTAGATTCTTGGTATACCCTTTTAAGATCTTCATGTAGCGCTCAACCGGGTACATCCAGCGCAGATAAACAGGACCACAACATTTGATTTCTCTGACCAGGTGAACAATTAAGTAGACCATGATGTCAAAGAAAGCAGGAGGAAAATACATCTTGAAATTCTGATATCAATGACAGATGTCGTACCGGATGTCACGACATCACGCTTCAGAACATGCAGATTATATTTGACTGCATGAACAGATTAAACAAGTAAATAACACAAGAGGATTGTTAACCCAGTTCGGTGCAACCTCACCTACATCTGGGGGCTACCAAGCCAGGGAGGAAATCCACTAAAATAGTGTTAGTTCGAAGATCTAACAGCCACTGTTTACAACCTTCTCACCTAACCACTACCCGTGCAACCTCTACCTAAGAGCCACTTTTAGATATGAGAACCCCTCTCACTCCCTCTCAATCACACTCCCGTGTTTACAAATAAATCAAAGACACACCAGAGATTGCTCTCTGAACAATAGAGATCAACTCTACACAAACTATAGAGATCAACTCTACACACTCAGGTCCAACACTTGATGCTAGGGTAACATCAAGGTGGCTCACAAAACACTCAAGTCCCAAAACTCACAAAATAACTCTTCAATCCCGGACTTGGTAGAAAACTCGTGCAGCCTTCATGTTTATATAGCAGTGTGCGTATCTGGGCTGCAACAACTTGTGCTGGATGAGATCTATCATTCTCCTGAAAAATCTGCACTTAAAGAACTAAAAGATAACGTTTGATCTTTTAGTTTTTATCTTTAATCTTTAATCCCTGAACGAACTCTTCAAGTTTGTAATTCGAACTTTAATTATCTTTTAATTCGTTCCTAAAGATAGATCCCCAAATCTGTTTCTAACTGCACATTAATCTGTTAAAGATATAACAGATTTATGTGTCCAGTATTTTCGGGCCAGATGTCCTGGACATCGTATCCGACATCGTGGATCCTGCAGCTTCAATTCTTCATTTGACTTTTATCTTGCCTTGTGCATTGTGCAGCAACTCCAGTATTTTCGGGCAGGATGTCCTGGACATTGTATCCGACATCGTGGATCCTGCAGCTTCAATTCTTCATTTGACATTTTATCTTGCCTTGTGCATTGTGCAGCCCGATCTGATTCCTTGACATAACGTTGGACATCATGTGCAGCAACTCCAGCTTTCCTTCATTGTCTAAGTGCTTATGTTTTAACAAAATCTTAGCCAATCTTTTAAAACTCAGTAGAGCTAAGCACTAACAATCTCCCCCTTTGGCAAATTTTGTCTAAAACATACTTAGACACTTCCTGAGCAGGGACGAGCAATCATGCAAGTGGGATCAGCAACTTTCATTATCAGAGTAATCAAGCACAGCAGTATCTGTAGTGGTAACAGCAAAATTCTGCAAGTTGCAAGTCGTTTCCAGGATGTCAAGACATCTCACGTGACATCAGCTTTCTGCTCCCCCTGTCTCCATGCTCCTACTGCTGTGAAGCAGTTCACTGCAGCATCTTCAATCAGCTACTAGTCCTTTCCAGGACATCAGTCATCATCAGCAGCAGCAGTCTCCCCCTCAAAATCATATACATACAACTCCCCCTCAAAATCATGAATCATGCATACATCGTATCCTACTACTATTGCATACATAGTATCTTACTACTCAAAATCATGAATCATGCATAATACTATTACTCCCCCTTTTTAGACAGAATTTGACAAAAGTAGAATGCATGAACTTAAGGTGCAAATATGACAGACCAATAGTAAATCATTGTTCAAGGGGACATGCCCCTATAGCTAGTAAGAGTAAAAAGCAAAAAATAAAGGTCTGATGGTCATGGGGTGGCTTCAGAATCATCATCTGATTCAGTATCCTCTGCTGCATCTTCCTCTTCCTCAGCTGCTTCTTCTTCTTCCTCAGCTGCTTCACCACCATCAATGCCACTGTCTGAGAGTCTCTTGATCAGGCGTTCCAGCTCCCTCTTCTTCTCTGTGGTGCCTTTGATGGTTGCTTCCAGCACCTTGCATGTGTCCTTGAGTTCAGCAATCAAAGCATCCTTGGACACAGCACCTGAAGCAGCAGCTTTCCCTGATGTCGAGACAATGTCTGGAACATGTGTCCCCTCAAACAGTTTGTAATGCAGGGATAGAGGAGATTCTCTCTTCATCACAGAGTCAGTGTAGTTTAAAATATTGGGATGTTGACTCAACATAATGCCACACAATACAGTTGGGAAGGCAATGGGTAATTTGACAGCAAAAGATTCTGAATGCTTAACAGTTTGATCAAAAATATAGTTTCCAAAATTAAATTTGGACTTGGTTCCAACAGCATACAGAAATTTACCCAAACCTGTGGCAACAGTGGAAGTATGATTGGTGGGTACCCAGTTTGCAGCGCCAATCCTATGCAGGATTGCATACTTCACACTTAGCTTCCCTGCAGAAAGCTTCCCTTTCTTTGGCCAATGCTGGACTTGTTTGGCAGTGATTTCCTTGGCAATTTGATGCTCAGAGACAGTAATATCCACCACTCCATCTGTTGGTCTGCCCAGGTATTTGTTGATTACAGCAGAGGAGAATCTAACACATTTTCCTCTGACAAATACTTTTTGATACTCATCACTCTTTCTGTTTGTTATGTCAGAGGGAATGTTGACAATAAATTCCCTGACCAGACTTTCATAGCAATCTCCCAACTTGGTGACAGTTTTCAGCAGTCCAGCAGCCTTGATGAGGTCCATGATCTCCTTGCAATCCAAGGCATCTCTTCCCAGTTCTCTTTCCAAGGCAAGTCTGCGTTGATACACAAATTTCCACCTTTCAACATTGCCAATGGAGTGGAATGAGATGTTGTCCAATGGTGCATCAGGGACATTTCCAGGCACCTTTTTCCCTGATGTCTTGGCCCTCTTGATGTCGGGAACATCTAGTTCGACATCATCATCAGAATCAGATGAGGAAATTTCTTTCCTCTTCTTGGAAGGGATTGCAACTTTGCTCCGTCTGGATGTGGTAGGTGTGATTGGAGTGCTCTTCTTCTGTGCCATAGTTTTGATTCGTCCAGACCTCTTAATGGGGGTTTTTCCCTTTCGGCTTTGTAATCTTTCTGCAATGCCAGGTGCCAACTTGTTGGCAATGGGTTCCTCATCAGATTCCACTTCTTCTAGGTCAATGAGGTCACCTGGAGCAGGTTCTGGTGCCCGTGGTGCAGGGGTCTCCTCTGTGGCTTGATCATCTTCCTCTGTTGATCTCTCTTTGCTGGAGGAAGAGAGGACTTCAGCATTTGGGGTGGAAGATGTTGGAACATCTTTCTCAGCATCAGGAACAGAAACATTAGGGGTGGAAGATGTTGGAACATCTTCATCAGCATCAGGGACAGAAGCATTTTTCAGAATGTTACTCACAATACTGCGGATCTTCTTATCCATCTCTGTGTCTATTTCCCTAGGACTTGTTGCAAGGCTAGGGTTTTCAGAAATCTTCACTCCCTGTTGTCGTTTGGGAACCAGTTTTTCAGGAACAGGGGCTGAACCAGGAATCATTTGTATGGGCTGGATATTGAATTCAGGTCGTTCCTGGTTTGATGGTGCTTTGGTGGATGATGGAGATGATGGTACAGAGGGTGAACCAGGAGCTGAAGTTTCTTTTGGTGAGGTAGCCATGGAAGTGCAGAGCCTTTGGAATGATTTCGTAACTCTCTGAGAGCTGTTGGGGAATGCTGAAAACGAGATTACCACGAAAATATAAGTTTGAATGAGGAATGTAGAGGGACGTGTGAAGCAACGGTCGAATTTGTTTTGGCTCAGTAGTGAACGTGCTATTAATGTTAAGTGAGACGTTTGAGCACGTTCAGATAGCAGTAGCTGCTATAATTCCTCTAGCAGACAAATGCCCAGCTTGCCCCTCAGTTTTTCAAACTGTTTTGCATCCAATGCCTTTGTGAAAATATCTGCTATTTGTTCCTCAGTGTCAACATGCTCCAGTGTGATAACTTTATCATCAACAAGCTCTCTAATATAGTGATGTCTAATGTCAATGTGCTTGGTTCTGTTGTGTTGAACAGGATTTTTAGAAATATTAATAGCACTCATGTTGTCACAGTACAATGTCATGACATCTTGTTCGACATTGTACTCCTTTAGCATCTGCTTCATCCAAACTAGTTGTGAACAGCTGCTTCCTGCTGCAATATACTCTGCTTCAGCAGTAGATAGGGACACACAGTTTTGCTTCTTGCTGAACCATGAAATAAGATTGTTTCCCAAATAGAAACATCCACCAGAAGTGCTTTTTCTGTCATCTGCACTTCCAGCCCAATCAGCATCACAATACCCAACCAGCATTGAACCTGAACAATGACAGTACATAATCCCATAGTCACTGGTGCCATTTACATATTTCAGAATTCTCTTTACTTGATTCAAGTGACTTATCTTGGGATTGGCTTGATATCTTGCACAAACACCTACTGCATAGGTGATGTCAGGTCTGCTAGCTGTTAGATATAGTAAGCTCCCAATCATGCTTCTGTACAGGCTTTGATCAACACTGGTGCCAGCTTCATCTTTTGACAGCTTCAAGTGAGTAGGTGCAGGTGTTCTTTTATGGCTGGCATTTTCCATCCCAAACTTCTTGACAATGTTCTTTGCATACTTGCTTTGTGAGAGGAATATGGAGTCTTCCATCTGCTTCACTTGGAGTCCCAGAAAATAAGTCAGCTCTCCAACAAGACTCATCTCAAATTCAGATTGCATCTGTTGAACAAAATGTTGAAGCATCTCATTCGACATCCCTCCAAACACAATGTCATCAACATATATCTGTGCTATCATCAAGTTTTCAGCATCTTGTTTGACAAAGAGAGTCTTGTCAATTCCTCCCTTCCTATACCCTTGCTGAGTAAGGAACTCTGTTAGCCTTTCATACCAAGCTCTTGGAGCTTGCTTCAATCCATAGAGAGCCTTCTTGAGCCTGTATACATGATCTGGATGAGTTGGATCTACAAATCCCTTTGGCTGCTCCACATAGGCTTCTTCATTCAGGTATCCATTCAGAAACGCGCTCTTCACATCCATTTGGTACAGCTTGAATTTGAGGATGCAAGCTACACCAAGTAACAATCTGATGGACTCAAGTCTAGCAACTGGGGCGAACGTTTCATCAAAGTCTACACCTTCAATCTGAGTGTAGCCTTGAGCAACAAGTCTGGCCTTGTTTCTGGTTATAACACCTTCTTCATTGGTTTTGTTCTTGAAGATCCACTTGGTGCCAATCACATTAGTTCCCTCGGGTCTCGGAACTAGCTCCCAGACTTCATTCCTTTTGAATTGCTCCAATTCTTCTTGCATAGCATTGATCCAGAACTCATCAGTCAGTGCCTCTTTCACATTCTTGGGCTCAATCTTGGAGACAAAACATGAGTTGGAGACAATCTCAATCTCCCTTGATCTTGTAGTGACTCCTCTGTTTGGATCTCCTATAATCAGCTCCTTGGGATGCATCTTCTGGATTCTAATGGAGGGTCTCTTGTCAGGTTGGTTGATGTTTGGTTCATCTGTAGCAGAATCAGAGTTTTCTGCATTTTCTGCACTTTTAGCTGTATCTGCTACATTGTCTCCCGATGTTCTGACATCTTCTTCGACATCCTTCTTTCTTGCTGGAGTTAGATCATCAACAACCACATTGATGGATTCCATCACAGTTCTGGTTCTGGAATTGAATACTCTATATGCTCTGCTGTTTGTAGAGTATCCCAGGAATATCCCTGCATCACTCTTGGGATCCATCTTTCTCCTTTGCTCTCTATCTGCCAAAATGTAACATGGACTTCCAAAGATGTGGAAGTGCTTGACAGTTGGCTTCCTCCCTTTCCAGATTTCATACAGTGTGGTTGGAGTCCCTCTTCTAAGTGTGACTCTGTTGTGGATGTAGCATGCTGTGTTCATGGCTTCAGCCCAGAGATTATAGGGAAGTTCTTTGGCATGAAGCATGACTCTAGCAGCTTCTTGCAAAGTCTTGTTTTTCCTTTCAACTATGCCATTTTGCTGTGGTGTAATGGCTGCAGAGAACTCATGAGTGAGGCCTTCAGATGTGCAGAATTCAGTAAACTTGCTGTTTTCAAATTCTCTGCCATGGTCACTCCTGATTCTCTTGATGACACAGTCTTTTTCTCTTTGAAGTCTTAGACTCAACTCCTTGAATACTTCAAAGGTGTCTGATTTCTCTCTGATAAAGTTGACCCAGGTAAATCTGGAGAAATCATCCACAACAACATAGGCATACCTCTTTCCTCCAAGGCTTTCAACTTGCATAGGCCCCATCAAGTCCATGTGAAGTAGTTCCAGCACCCTGGAAGTGGTCTGATGTTGAAGCTTCTGGTGGGACATCTTGACTTGCTTTCCAATCTGACATTCACCACAGATTCTACCTTCTTCTATTTTCAGATTGGGAATGCCTCTAACAGCACCTTTGTCAATAATTTTCTTCATACCTCTTAAGTGCAGTTGTCCAAATCTTTGATGCCATATTTTGACTTCATCTTCTTTGGAGAATAGACATGTGGAGGAGTAACTGGTTTCTTGAGGTGTCCATAGGTAACAGTTGTCCTTTGATCTGCTGCCCTTCATTAGAACTTCACTCTTCTCATTTGTCACCAAGCATTCTGACTTTGTGAAGTTTACATTGAATCCTTCATCACACAACTGACTGATGCTGATCAAGTTCGCAGTCAGTCCCTTTACCAGCAGTACTTTGTTCAGACTAGGAAGTCCATCATGGACTAGCTTTCCCATTCCAGTGATCTTTCCTTTAGAGCCATCTCCAAATGTCACATAGCTAGTGGAGCAAGGTTCAATGTTCACCAGGAATTCTTTAACTCCTGTCATGTGTCTGGAACAGCCGCTATCTAGGTACCAATCTTCCTTAGCTGATGCTCTAAGTGAAGTATGAACAACAAGACTAACTATCTTGTGTTTTGGAACCCACATCATCTTCCTTCCGCTGCTTCTACTTTGAGTTCCATGATGTGGATGACCATGTAGATGATAGCAAAAGGGCTTTATGTGACCATACTTGCCACAGTAGTGACACCTCCACTTCTTTCTTTTGCTCTTTTTCTGCTGCGTTCCATGATGTCGAGACCGATGTCGTGACATCGTGGCTCCAGTGTTATTTTTGGCAGGAACAAATTCTGTCATGGTTATTCTGCCAGCAGATTTATGATTAAACCCAAGTCCTCTCTGGTTTCCAACATTCTTCCCAAGCTGTAGTACCTCATCAAGCATATCTGAGCCTTTATTCAGCATCTTTATTGATTTTGTCATGTTTTCCAGTTTAGAGTTCAAAAAACCAACTTCTTCTTTAAGCTCAGAGATCTCCTCTTCATGTGCCTCCTTCTCAGCCTCCAGATTTGCAATGACCTTCTTCAGTTGTGCTTCTTGCTGAAGAATCTTCTCACTTTTGATGCATAGTTCTCTATAGGATATAGCAAGCTCATCAAAAGTGATTTCACTATCTGTATCGCTTGAATCTTCAGCAGATTCAAATCTCCCAGTGAGTGCATTCACATCTCTGTCAGAATCACTTCCTTGTTCACTCTCTGTATCATCAGACCGACATACAGAAAGTCCCTTCCTCTGCTTCTTGAGATGAGTGGGACATTCAGCTTTGATGTGTCCAAAGCCTTCACACCCACGGCATTGAATTCCTTTGCTGTGACTGGGCTTTTCATCTGACCTTTTCTGGTATTCACTACCTTTCCTGATGTCGAAAGGGATGTTCCGGACATGTGGTTTCTGCCTCCTGTCCATTCTGTTCAGCACTTTGTTGAACTGTTTTCCAAGGAGCACAACTGCGTTAGTCAGCCCTTCATCAGTATCCAGGTCATACTCATCTTCTTCTCCTTCATCATTGGACACGAAAGCCAGATTCTTGCTCTTCTTTTCAGTCCTATCCGAGAGTCCTAGCTCAAAGGTTTGAAGGGAACCAATGAGTTCATCTACTCTCATGTTGCAAATGTCTTGGGCCTCCTCTATTGCAGTGACTTTCATGTCAAATCTCTTAGGCAAAGATCTGAGGATCTTTCTCACCAGCTTTTCATCTGTCATCCTTTCTCCCAAGGCAGTGCAAGCATTGGCAATATCAAGAATGTTCATGTGGAAGTCATGAATACACTCTTCCTCCTTCATCTTCAGATTTTCGAATTTTGTAGCCAATAGTTGCAATCTGGACATCTTCACTTTGGAGGTTCCTTCATGAGTGGTTTTCAGGATCTCCCATGCATCCTTGGCCACTGTGCATGTGTTGATTAGTCTGAAGATATTCTTGTCAACTCCATTGAATAGAGCATTCAAGGCTTTGGAGTTTCCAAGTGCCAATTCGTCTTCTTCTTTTGTCCAATCTTCTTCTGGCTTCAATTCATTAGTGGGCTTTCCTTCTGTGTCCAGCATCTTGGGATGTTCCCAGCCTTTGATGACAGCTTTCCAGGTTCTGCTATCCAGTGATTTGAGGAAGGCCACCATCCTTGCTTTCCAGTATTCATAGTTGGTTCCATCCAGAATTGGTGGTCTGTTCACTGGTCCTCCTTCTTTCTCCATGTTCATCAGAATTTATCTCCCTAGATCTCACTCAGTGATTTAGAGTGCCTGCTCTGATACCAATTGAAATTCTGATATCAATGACAGATGTCGTACCGGATGTCACGACATCACGCTTCAAAACATGCAGATTATATTTGACTGCATGAACAGATTAAACAAGTAAATAACACAAGAGGATTGTTAACCCAGTTCGGTGCAACCTCACCTACATCTGGGGGCTACCAAGCCAGGGAGGAAATCCACTAAAATAGTGTTAGTTCGAAGATCTAACAGCCACTGTTTACAACCTTCTCACCTAACCACTACCCGTGCAACCTCTACCTAAGAGCCACTTTTAGATATGAGAACCCCTCTCACTCCCTCTCAATCACACTCCCGTGTTTACAAATAAATCAAAGACACACCAGAGATTGCTCTCTGAACAATAGAGATCAACTCTACACAAACTATAGAGATCAACTCTACACACTCAGGTCCAACACTTGATGCTAGGGTAACATCAAGGTGGCTCACAAAACACTCAAGTCCCAAAACTCACAAAATAACTCTTCAATCCCGGACTTGGTAGAAAACTCGTGCAGCCTTCATGTTTATATAGCAGTGTGCGTATCTGGGCTGCAACAACTTGTGCTGGATGAGATCTATCATTCTCCTGAAAAATCTGCACTTAAAGAACTAAAAGATAACGTTTGATCTTTTAGTTTTTATCTTTAATCTTTAATCCCTGAACGAACTCTTCAAGTTTGTAATTCGAACTTTAATTATCTTTTAATTCGTTCCTAAAGATAGATCCCCAAATCTGTTGCTAACTGCACATTAATCTGTTAAAGATATAACAGATTTATGTGTCCAGTATTTTCGGGCCAGATGTCCTGGACATCGTATCCGACATCGTGGATCCTGCAGCTTCAATTCTTCATTTGACTTTTATCTTGCCTTGTGCATTGTGCAGCAACTCCAGTATTTTCGGGCAGGATGTCCTGGACATTGTATCCGACATCGTGGATCCTGCAGCTTCAATTCTTCATTTGACATTTTATCTTGCCTTGTGCATTGTGCAGCCCGATCTGATTCCTTGACATAACGTTGGACATCATGTGCAGCAACTCCAGCTTTCCTTCATTGTCTAAGTGCTTATGTTTTAACAAAATCTTAGCCAATCTTTTAAAACTCAGTAGAGCTAAGCACTAACACATCTCCAACTGGCACAGTATAATTGTAGCCTCATTTTCCAGGTCATCAAAGTTGACAGGATCAAGGACTTTGCTACATATGGCATTGAAGAAAAAGCACAGGCGAGTTATGGATAACCTAACTTTGTTAGGCAAAATGTCTCGTATGTCCATGGCTAACAATTGTTGCATCAACACGTGACAATCATGAGACTTTAACCCCACCAGCTTAAGCTCCTTCAACTGCACAAGGCTCTTAATATTTGAAGAGTATCCTTGTGGGACTTTAACCCGACATAGACACTGGCAAAAACTTATCTTCTCCTTTCTGGACAAAGTATGACAAGCTGGAGGCAAGTATATTTTTTTACCATCAGACCTTGGATGCAACTGTGATCGTATGCCCATGTCAGCTAGATCTTGACGGGTATTCAAACCATCTTTCGTCTTGCCTTGAATGTTAAATAGTGTCCCAATGACACTGTCACATACATTTTTCTCTACATGCATAACATCAATACAATGTCTAACATCTAGATCAGACCAGTAAGGAAGATCAAAGAAAATGGACCTCTTCTTCCATATGTAACTCTTACTTTTATCCTTCTTTTGGGTCTTTCCAAATACAATATTCAGGTGTTCAACCCGCTAGAAGACCTGCTCACCAGTTAATGGTATCCGCACGGTTTCGTGCTCTTGACTTCCATTAAAAGCTTTTTTCAATCGTCTGTAAGGGTGATGATGTTTTAGAAAACGGCGATGCCTAGTGTACACTGTTTTTCTACCATGTTTCAGTTGTATGTAGCTTGTGTCTTCCTCACAGATGGGGCATGCATGATGACCCTTAACACTGTAACCGCTGAGATTCCCATATGCTAGAAAGTCATTAATGGTACAAAAAAGCATTGCACGCATTTGAAAAGTCTCCTTGTGAAACCCTTCAAACACTAAAACCCCCTCGTCCCACAACTTTCTCAGGTCTTTAATCAACGGACTTAAATAAACATCAATGTCATTTCCTGGTTGTCTTGGGCCCGATATCATCATAGACAACATAATGTATTTTCGCTTCATGCACAACCAAGGAGGCAAATTGTAAACTACTAGTAGAACTGACCATGAACTGTGTTGAGTGCTTAAATTTCCATACGGATTCATTCCAGCACTGGCTAGTCCAAGCCTAAGATTTCTTGCCTCTTTGCCGAAATCCGGATACAAACTATCAATCTTCTTCCACTAGGAGCAATCAGCCGAATGACGGACTATTTCATCAGAGTTTCTCCCATTTGCATGTCAGGTAAGATCTTTTGTGTCGCCCTCATTAGCAAATAGATGATTAAACCTTGGAATGATGGGAAGATACCACAACACCTTCGCTGGAGGGCCCTTCTTTGAGTTTTCATCAGAACTGCAGTCCTTATCATCCTTCACCTTGTACCGTGACGCCCCACACCTAGGGCATTTGGATATTTCTTCAAATTCATGTCTGTACAGTATGCAATCATTAGGACAAGCATGAATCTTCTGATACTCCATACCCATCGGACACAGTATCTTCTTGGCTTGATAGTAGCTTTTAGGCAATGTGTTATCCTCTGGAAGTAGACCGTGCACTACTTGAAGCGGTGAAGTAAATCTTTTGTCACTCCACCCATATCCGGCCTTGACATTAACCAAACTTAACACTGCCGACAACAGCGTCAAGGAATTGTTGCACCCCGGATACAAAGGCTTCTTTGAGTCACTTTGCAATCCTTCATACACAGGGGCATGTGCTTTTTAGAAAGACTCTTGTCCATGGTCACAAATCATATCCTCCAGGCGATCTCCATTTCTACATCAAACGGTTCGGATTGGTGCCCACTCGCATGTCTGTCATTTCACCATGTTATATCCACATCATATAATTCCTCTTAATTCCATCACACTACAAATGCTCTCGTATGTCATCTAGTATTTGTCATCTTCCGTTCAAACAATTGATGCAAGAAGGACAATAATATTTTTCATCTGCATCCGGTCGACCTCTTTCTGAAGCAAATTATAAGAACTGCTCGACGCCTTCCTCATATCCTGGGCTGATGCGACTTTCATTCATCCAACTTCGATTCATCTAAGTAATAACTCGGTCATACTCTTAAAGTTATTTGATGCATGAAAATCTCACTTTTTTATTATAGGTGTGGCCCTATCCCATTCGGGAAGACCGTCTTTTATGGTAGTTTCATACATCGGGGTTAATTCTATTTTGTTAAATTTGACAAATTTCAGCAGCATTTCGCATTGGTCTCCAAGTACACGAAATGAAATTAGTGAAATTAATTTCCCGATAATCAAGTATGCACTCATAGAACAACTAGAAATGCATTGTATCAAAATTTCATCAAATTAAACAAAATAATTTAAACCTTAACACATGAATCTACCATAAAAATAGCAGTCTCCCTAAACTGTCCAAACGGACAATTCAAGATTGAATACAATGATTAATTCAAACTATCCGCAAGAATCATTGCATCCAGTCTCAAACGGGAATCGAAGGTTCACTCATCATGAACACAATTTGTATAGCATATATCAATTGTCATTAATGGCAGTGAACACGTAATAAAAATATTAATTGGTAATAAACATTTTGTACCTGTGATGATGAGCAGCATGATCCAAAATGAAAGCAAGAATCAAAGAAATAATTGAATGAACACTTGCATCAATCATAATTCTGAAAACAGATATCAATATGTGTGTGTCTATCTCTGATGAGGGTGTGTGTCTGTGTGTCTTATTTCACATGTTGTTAATGAAGGAGGTGTGACTAGGTTAAATAAGAGTTAATTAAATCTTATGACTATATGTGTGGAGAGAGAGAGAGAGAGAGAGTAAGTATAGAAAAAGAGAGAAAGTGGTAAATATGTTATATGTGATTGGTAATGAAGAGAAAGAGGCAGAAAAATGGGGTGAAAACTAATATGAAAGAGAAAATGAATATATGAATAGTTAATTTTTTTTTTCAGCAATGAAAATAATTAGTTAATGACTTGTGCTTTTTTGTTAGGGCAGAAAGGAGGCTTCTTAATTTTCTCACCAAAAAGTTAATTTGAAAATTCAATGATGATCTTTTTTTTATTGAAAAAATTGAGCAGTAGATTCTTTACGCCGCATGAGCTTTATCGAATATGAAAAAAAATCATCAATAGTGTTTTTTTTAATCAATATACAATCTCAAAAACTAATTTTATTAGTAAATATTTTTTGTTGGATCTTTTGAAATAAAAATTTTATTTTGTGAATCTCTATGCTTCAAGATGTGTAAACTCAATCTTAATTAAATTTGAATTGATTTAAACTTATTTTTTAAATTCATAAATTTACCTATATTTACCCATTTAAACTAAGGTACTTAAGAAACTAAATTATTCAAATAAAATAATTTAAAAATTAATTAAAATATTGTTTTTCACAGTGGAATTTTAAACACATGAAAACTTGGTATGTAATTTGTACCATGTACAAGACTATTATATATGGTTATATAATTTATGTTCAAATAAAAATATTAAATAAAGTAAATTCATTTTAATTTTTATGTAGTGGAGATCAATTTAAACATATTTACTGTTTTAAATAGTTAGTTAAGAAGATTATTTGACTTTAATTCATTTTGGTGCATCGGATCTAACTCCTTTCAAAATATAACCAGGGTTTGCTCAACATATATCTAAGATTAAATATTCTATTTAAATTATTATATATTTTAAAGTTATTTGAAACACACTACAAGAAAAATAACCTATGCCTACAGACGTTTTTTTGCTACAGACATACACTAGTGTAGGTAAATCTCAAAAATACTTTTACCTACAACTAACTAATGTAGGTAAAACTCAACTACTTATACCAACCATTATTTGGTGTAGGCAAATTCATTAAAACTAAAAAAATACTTCTACCTACAACTATGTTATGTAGGTAAAACTCCAAAAAACTTGGGCCTATGAGTGATTAGTGTAGATAAAACTCAAAAGAATTACTACCTACAGAAGCACAGTGTAGGCAAAATTTTAAAAAACTTATACCTACAACTACGTGATGTAGATAAAATTTCACAAAATCTATGTCTATAATTAGTTGATGTAGGTATAACCTCAAAAGCCTTATGCCTACGATTGTTGGTGTAGGTAAAACTCTTTAAGACTATTTGAATTTGAATACTAGTCTCTTGTTTTTTTTAGTAAATACTCAATCTCAAAAAATAATTTTCAAAATCTAGTACAAAAATTGAAAAGTTCCACTCATAAATAATTTTTAAACTCACTTTAAAAATATATAAGAATAAATTGAACTATTAAAAAAATAAATGGTCAAATTGAATATAATAAAAAATGTAATGGCAAAAAAATATATCTTAGCTTTCAATTTAAAGTACCAAATCCATCACCATTATTTTACAATCTTAAATTTCGCACCAGTTCTTGAGTGTTTCTACCTAAAATTTAAAAAATGACAATTGGATGATGAAAAATGTATACTTTGTACCACTAATGTTTCCTTGTTTAATTTACATAGCCGTGGTCTTCAGACGTAAATATAAAATTAAAACTTTAACCATGTTTTAGGATAAGATAATAATCAATATCCAAACGATTTGTTTAGTATGGATTTCAACATGAATTCCACTTTTGTCCCGCTACTGAGATACTTTGGTTTTCCATTACGCGTTGGCTTCTCTTTCATAATGTGTTTCTATAACTAACCAAAATTAATGTCAATTATGCTAGATAACATTTTGATTTCAAGAAGTAACAGCCAAGAAACAAAAATGGGGATAAAAAGCCTGATTGGTTTCTTAAAAGAGATTACGCGACGAGAGATTTTTAAATTCCAGTGAGAAAATGACAAATAATCTTTTACAGAAAAAACAAGAGGCATGAGCTTTAATATTTGTTCACGCGTATAGATCACTCTTCGAGCTCTCATCCTCTCTCTTCCTCTCTCTTCGAGCTCTCATCTTCTCTCTTCCTCTCTCTTCGAGCTCTCATCCTCCACGGCCCCGTGTTAATGCTTTAATCTGTAACTCTCTTTCCATTCAAAGGTTACTACTATTGTACGTTTTTTTTTCTCACACTCTTTTTTATTTTTCTTTAACCTAAAACTCACTCTTTCCCCGGTTTCTTCAGAACTCCATTCTCGGCTTTCTTCGAAGCGTTGAGCTAAGGGACTTGAGGACTGAAGACAAAATCACTGTGAGTTTCCTTTTTGACGTTTGTTTGTTTGTTACATCAAAATTTTCGCCACCACGCAGTGGTATTTTTTTTTGAGTTTGTATGTGACTTTAGGTTAGGAAGGAAAAAAAAAAGGGATTGGAAACTTGGCCTTGGATTGCAATGTTACTTAGTATTTGTTCTGTTCAACAATTTCGCATCGTTGTATGTACTTAAAATTTGATAGAATTTAAAGCATTTTAATTGGAAAAGATTGTTTCTAAGGGAATGGGGTTGAATCATTTGCCCTAAGCCCCTAAGTTAATTTGAATTCAGTTGGGGATTTAAGTCACTAAACTGTGTTGTAGGAGATATGTTAGTTGCCTGAACCTCTGTTCATGGCTTTTTTGAAAACCTATTCAATTCACATTGTTTTTATTGGTCCAAGTTTCCCATATAGACTACACTCTGTATGATTGAATTAATTATTATTTTGTGAGAATCTTACTTTGTACTCTGTTAGATCTCTATGAAGTTGAATATTGGGATTCGGCTTTGTACAGACCTATTATTAGTTTATTATTATGTCAAAGTTAGATTACATGATTGCTTATATATAGTTAACTTAAGGTGAGAATGAAATCCATGTAGTTTTGAGCTGGTTATTAGAGAACCTAAGACCAATAGCTTCAAATAACCCCTCTAGAAAATTGGGCTCACTTGGTGGTATGTTAAAATACACATCTGTTGAAACTTATTCAGTCCTTCAAGCAAGCTGCCTTCAACACTGGTTTAAAAACTGGCAAGCACTTAGGAGAAACAAATTGACAGCTAGCACTTTTGCTGCTGCTATTGGGTTCATAGTAAAAAAAAATAAAAAAGTGGGCAGGGTATTTTCTCTGTGAATTTTCGGTTCTCAGTTACTAACTTTTACAATGAAAGCATCTTATGGTTTAGTTTGGTGACAATTTTACCTAACATGCTTGGAAGACTGTGGCTAAGATTCTCTTCCTTTTTAATCTTATTGCTTCTTGATTTTATTTCTGTGTCTTTATTTTAAATAATCTCAGACTTTCTAACATGGAATTGGATTCTCAATTATCGCATAAATTGGAAACTTTTATGTTTAATTGGTTTTTCAACTTTTTACCAATCACGTTATTTGAGTTTGTTATAACAATTCTTTATTAATAAGTTATATGGGAAACTATTAAATTGATGTCTCCAGCTGTTAGAGAAGATTCATTCCAGCTGTTAACTGGAGTGAGACAAGCTTAAAAGGTGATAGAACTTAATATCGCATGTTTGGAACTTTTAATTACGTGCATTTTTTTATATACGTGTACGTCTTACCCAGCTCCAATTATATAAACATGCTTCTGCAGTGGTTTTATCTTCAACACTTCTTTCAAAACCAAATTATTAGTGTGATTGTAACAGACACATTTGGTCATTCTTTGAAATTCAATTGGAAGGTGACTTTTGTCTTTTAATTTCTTGTATATGTTTCTTCCTTTTAATTATGTTTCAGACATACAGAGATTAATCTTATAAAATAGGAAGATTTATTTATGAGAATAAACTTTTGACCACGTATTTAAAAAATATAATTATTTGTCCATCATATCACACAATCAAGATATTAGTAAAAATAAATTATCACATAAATGTTTTTACTCAAACAAGTAGAGGATATTTATGATTTTAATAAAGAAATTAAGGAAGAAAAGATATAGCACATTTTTTTTGTGGATTGAGGTAGCCTGCCTTCCTAATTTTCCATCTAGTTTTGGGTACTTAATTATAATCACACAACCGGAACATAATGATATTAAGTTTGATCGAAATGTATACTTGATTAGTAGGTGTGTCTTATTTTGTTGTTTTTTGGCTTGTTAGAAGTATGTGATTGTTAGATGTGATTTTTTAATATATTTTTAATTACAGGCATTGGCAGAGGAGATCAAGGCAAGATATGATAAAGCAGCTGTCAAAGTTGTTGACCTGGTAAGTTGGATCCAAATGAAATTTTGGCCATTCCTACATTCCTACATTCCTATTTAATTTAAACTAAAGATATGAGAGAAAGTTAAGAATTTAAAGAAAGTTGATAAAAACTTTGTATATACCATGAAAGAATCTTATAATTGGCCCATAGCTTAGTGCATAAATTATTTCTTATTGATAGCTAAAGATGGATAGTGCCAGATGTTGCTGTCTATGCCAAGATACATATATATGCTCTACCAATAAAGTTGTAATTCTAGTTGAAGCCATTCTCCTAAGTCCTAATCACTAATTCACTATACTTCCCAAGCTTCAATAACATGATTAATATAGACTGCAAGTGTCTTTCCTTCTGCTGTTTAACGGAAAAAGGCATTGCAATATTTGACTATGAGATTATTTGTAATGCTTTGATATATTGTTGTAGATTCTTACACTTCTACAATTTGGAGGATATACACTAGTGCAAAATTTAGTTGATCTGTATCGAAGCTTTGGGTTTGATACACAGCCAGTCCTCATTGGGCTCATCATATTTCAGGTACTTTTCAAAATTATGGTCTTTCCATCTAAATAAAAAAATTTAGAAGATTATCTATTATTATTTGTTAGTTTTTTTTATTCGTGAGAACAAAAGATAATTTTAAGATAATTTATCTTTCATTAGAATTTGATATTAAAAATTTTAAAAAAAATCATTGAAAACACAATCTCAATTAAATGAAAATATTTAGGTGATAATGTCATTAAATAAAATAAATTAGTTAATAATAAAAAAGGATCACCGAAAACATAATCTCAACAAACATGTGATTTATCGTAAAAATAAATAAACATGTGATTTTTTCTTATGAGATCAAATGAAGTAATCATTAAGGAAAGAATATACTATTAATTTATTGATTGACCAGTAGCTTGTTAAGCGCCAATATGCTAACCGAATCAATGATCAATGCAATTTTTTTATTTTAACCGAATCAATGATTCAACTGCTAATATATTGGTGGTTGTAGGCTTCCAGTGCATTAGACATTTAGTTATTAGTTAAAATTCTCACAAGAGTCAAAGTTATTGTTTTGGTTCATTAATGCAGAATTAGTACTCTCAATTTGGTTCTTCAAAATTACTTGTCATCATGTTAGATTTTTTTAATTGTCATTAAATTAATCTTGTTAACATATATATGCTATGCTTGTATTCTTGTGTTTTATTTTTCATATTTTGTTTCCAGCTAGGCAATTAAAATAATTTGTCCTTTTCACTGCTAACATTATTAATTTTATAGTTGCTAACACGGTTGTGATTGACTTATACCTGGATATTTTAGTTATATTAAGCACTAATTTATTATGTCTATTTTATTCTACTTTTTCAGTTTATTTTATCAAATGGATAAGAGTTGGATAGACTACAATTCTCTTAATAAAGAGAAGTATATTAGAGGAGTTTTAAACTTTCTAGATTTTGCATTTGCGAAATCGTCAAAAGGATGGAAAAATTTTATGCCCTTGTACCAAATGTGTCAATTGCAAGTGGCGCTCTCGGATGAATGTTTATGAGCACATTATTAGTAATGGATTTCTAAAAGGATATGTTACTTGGATCTTTCATGGTGAACAAGTTGGCCCATCTAGTTCTTTAGATACATCCCAAGTGGAAGGGGAGTTTGATCATGACATGGATACATTGGTTCATGATGCATTCACAATGCATGCAACTAATGAGAGTAATGACACAGATATAAATATGGAGGATGGAGATTCTAGAGAATTTATGAATGGACCTAGTGTTCAACAATCTGAAGACAATAATAATTCAGAAAAGTTATATCAAATGTTAAGGGAGGCAGAGCAAAGTCTTTATAAAGGTTGTAAGAAGTTTACAAAATTGTCATTCCTTGTACATTTGTATCACTTAAAGTGTCTAAATGGGTGGACTGATAAAAGTTTTTCGATGTTGTTAGAGCTGTTAAGTGATGCATTACCAGAGGAAAATACTTTGCCCAAATCATTTTATGATACAAAGAAGATTATTTCAGGGTTGGGTCTATCTTATGAAAAAATTCATGTTTGTCCCAATGAATGCATATTGTATAGGAAGGATTTGGCTGATGCTGAAATTTGCCCTAAATGCAATTTGTCAAGATGGAAATATAACTCTGATGATGTTGAATGTAGAAAAAAGATACCTGCAAAGATTCTTCGTTGGTTCCCTCTTATACCTAGATTGCAAAGACTTTTTGTATCACCAAAAACAGCTTGTTCTATGATATGGCATGAGGTTGGTCGAACTAAAGATGGACTCCTGAGGCATCCAGCTGATTCATTTGCTTGGAAGAATTTTGATTGTCAGTATCCTGATTTTGCTTGTGACGCTCGTAATGTTCGACTAGGTTTGGCTACTGATGGCTTTAATCCTTTCAAAACTATGGCAATTTCCCATAGCACTTGGCCTGTTATCTTGATTCTGTACAATCTTCCTCCATGGATGTGTATGAAGCAACCTAATTTTATACTTTCATTGCTTATTCCTGGTCCAAAAGGTCCAGGTATGAACCTTGATGTTTATATGCAGCCTCTTGTGGAAGAATTAAAGGAATTATGGGAAATTGGGGTAAAAACGTTTGATGCATGTAAAAAAGAGTCATTCCAAATGCGTGCTGCAATTATGTGGACTATTAATGATTTTCCTGCTTATGCAAATTTGTCTGGTTGGAGCACTAGAGGCCAATATGCTTGTCCATGTTGTGGTTTTGAGATTGGCTCAAAGTGGTTGCGTTATGGTAGAAAGTTTTGCTATATGTGTCATCGTCGTTGGTTAGAGCCCGATCATAAGTGGATATACAATAAAAGAGATTTTGATGGAACCCAGGAGTTTAGAGCTCCACCTGATCTACCTAGTGGAGCTTTTTCTTTGAGACAGATGGAATATCATGGAGTTGGGGATTGGTCACCATGGAAAAAGAGAAGTATTTTGTTCACATTGCCTTATTGGCAACATAGTGTGCTCCGTCATAATCTTGATGTTATGCACATAGAAAAGAATGTGTGTGATAACATTATTGGGATGTTGTTACAATTAGAAGGTAAGCCAAAGGACAATGATAAGGCACGCTATGATCTTGTTGATATGAATATTAGAAGCCAATTACATCCAAAGATGCACCCAAGTAAAGGCAAACAATATTTTCCTAGAGCTTGTTACCAAATGACTTCAAAAGAGAAAGAAACATTTTTGGAAGTTCTCAAAACAATAAAAGCTCCTGATGAATATTTGTCTAATATTTCAAGATGTGTGCAAGTGAAGGAACACAAAATATCCGGTCTCAAAAGTTATGATTGTCATCTTTTAATGCAAGAGTTTCTTCCTATAGCTATGAAAGGTTGTTTGCCAGACAAAGTGAGTTTAGCTATATCCGATCTTTGTTGTTTCTTCAAGGAGTTGTGTGGCAAGGTGCTTAATGAGAGTAATTTAGAGCACCTAGAGCATCAAGTAGCTCTAACATTATGCCAATTAGAACAGATTTTTCCTCCATCTTTTTTCATCGTAATGGTACATTTGGTAATCCATTTGGCACATGAAGCAAGAGTTGGAGGACCTGTACATTACCGATGGATGTATCCTATTGAAAGGTATGAATACTTTTTAATCATTTTAAAACATTCTAGAGTTATAAAGTAAAATGATATTATCTTAATTTGTAACCTAAAATTTTCTTTTTAGGTTCCTTTTGACTCTAAAGTCATTTGTTCGTAATCGAGCACATCCAGAAGGATCTATTGTAGAAGGATATTTAGCTCATGAATGCTTGATATTTTGTTCAAGATATCTATCTAGGGTGGAGACTCATTTTAATCAATTTGCTCGAAATGATGACTCATGTTTTGTGGAAAATGTAAGTGTTTTAAATCCTAGAGGTAGACCATTGGGGAGAAAGAAGCAAGTTGGATTCAATGTGAAGAAGAGAAAAAGAGCTTCTCGGATTTCTCTTGATAAGAAAGCATTGGTTCAAGCACATAGATATGTGCTTTTCAATAGCAACAATGTTGACCACTTTCGAAAGTAATACAATTTTTTTCATGTTCATTTATTTATTGAATATTTGTATAATATCTTTCTATCAATGATAATGCTTACTTTTTCTAACCTTTTTTACATAGAGCCCATACTGATCTTATCAAGAGACAAAATCGTCGATTATCTCCATATGAAGTTGACAAAATTCATAGTAAAGAATTTCCAGATTGGTTCCGTGAAAGAGTAAGTTTAGGAAGAATCAATAATATTAAATTTTGAATTCATTTAAAATTTTAACCATTTGAAATAAAATTGCGGTAGGTTGCTCGATTGGAAGAGCAAGACAGCACTCTAGTGGCAAATGATATCAAGTGGTTAGCTCGTGGTCCACTAGAAATAGTGAGAAGATATAGCAGGTACATTGTTAATGGAGTTAGATTTCATACAAAGACACGTGAAAGGTGCTTGAAGACTCAAAACAGTGGCATTGTTGTAACTGTTAAGACATTAAGTTATGCCAGTTCAAGAGATAAAAACCCAAAGGAGGGAGAAATCCACTACTATGGTGCACTGACAGATATAATTCAATTGGATTATTCTGGAAAATATAAGGCTATACTTTTCAAGTGTGATTGGGTTGATATAAACAGGGGTTGCAAAATTGATAACTTCGGTATGACATTAGTGAATTTCAATTATTTGCAACATACAGGGAATGATATATGTGACGATCCATTTGTTTTTGCATCTCAAGCTAAGAAAGTATTCTATGTGGAGAATAAAACACAAAATGGTTGGCTTGTTGTTGTGCATGCTAAAATCAGAGATGTATATGATATGGGTGATGAGCAATCCAATGACACGGATCAAGGGAATGAACAAGTCTTACAAGAGATAAATCATAATGATTTGATCAGACCAGAAGCCGATGATAGTGATGATATCATTGAAGTTACAATACCTATGGAGAACATTTTACCACATGACAAGGATGATAATTATATAGATGATGATGAGAGCGATGCAGACTTCTTTTGATTTGTTTTTATTTGTTCTATTTGAACATTTGGTTATAGTTTGAGTATACATGTATTGAACATTTTGTCACATTTATATACTCTTATTCCTTTCTTTAGTTTTTTGTTCTTATTATTCATTACTCTTGTGTTTATTTTTTGTTATGTATAAAAATCACTCACAATATAATGATGTTATCCGTTTTTTATCAAAATTTGTTTCGTTGTTTCCTCAATAGTTTGATTCTTTGTGATTGGAGATTGGTGAAAAAATAGCTTACAAGCAATCTAAATTTGCCTTTTAGGTAATTACTTTATTCTTCTTTTATTTTTTGGCATGGTGTTTAAAAAAATCAGTCAATAATGTAGTTATATCTAATTTTTATTTTATTTTATTTTTTGGATTGATTTATTCAGCATACTATGGGAAAGCGCAGAAAGTTGAATATCATTCAAAATGATGGTCAATCACAAGCAAAAGAGCAATCAATTGAAAGCTCTACTGAAGTGAACCAAAATAACAACTCTATACTTGAAGAAAATGCACAATTTGAAGGAGGTATAAAGATTTTATTAACTTAATTTCTTTATTTTATATTAAATTATTTATAACACAATTGTTTATTAACTAAATCAACAATCACAAACAGAACAACACATACAAGAAGATAGTCATGTTCAGTCTCATACTTCTCTTGAAAGTGCAAATGAAAGTTCAACTAAAGGTATTTATACACATATGCTTTTTTGGCTTAGAATTATATGTACAATTCTGTTTGAGTTGAATATCTTTTAGAATATGATAAGATTAAATTTACTAGTGAGTTTCTTTTTTCCATATAGTTCAAATCTGTGTGTGTGTGTGTTTGATAAATGTCATATCCATGAATGATTTAGATAAAAAGAGAACCAGAGGTTATACACATATGCTAGATGTGTGGGACTTGCCAGATGGAGAATTCATACTTGTTGAAGTAGATCATTGGGGCAATCCTATGGGTTGGGAAGGGAAAACTCTACTGAATGCAATTGGGAGCTTGGTAAGGAGACACCAATATGCTCCTATCAATTTTCTTAGCTGGAAAGACATGCCTAAGGACTATATTACTGACATGGTTGAATTAATTCAGGTCTGGTATAAAACTTTATAAGTGTTGTTTCATCTTGCTTCTTGTAAAATTTTATGTCTTCTAATGTCTAACAAAATGATCTTTTTTGTTTGTTAATGATACTCATAATAGAGTAAGTTTCGATTTGTTCATGAATTAACTGAACAAACAAAGAAAATATTGATTGATGACATGAGTCTGAAATGGAGGCAATTTAAATATGAACTGAAATCAAAAGGATATGATGAGAGCAAAACTAAGGAGGAAATGATTGCTCACATCCCAGATCCAAGGGTTGATCCTTCTCAATATCGTGATTTAGTACATTATTGGTGTTCTGAGAAAGGGCAGGTATACATGACAATGTCACCAACCTTTTGCTAACATAACAATTATATATTATATGTTTATTTTTATTATTGACTTTTTATATTTGTTGGTTATAGAAAATAAGCAAAATCAACAAAAGGAGCCACTCAAAATATGAGGACTTGCATTGCATGGGAACCAATAATCTTCCAAGACGGATTCATGAGATGGTTTGCCTTTTTTATATTTTTTATTTTTAAATTGCTTAATACAAATAGGATGATTGATCTTTTTAACTAATGTTAGACTACAAAGGCTAAGGGAGTGCAACCTTCTAGGGCAGAAATTTATATTGACACTCGAACTCGAAAAGATGGAAGCATTGTTACTGAAAAGGCTGCTATTGTAATTGTAAGAATTTTAATTTTTATTTCAATACTTTTTCTTTGTTTTGCTCAATTTTCTAATAGAAGGTTATGGGGTGAGGGGGAGTAACTAATGTGGAGATGAGTTTTGTTTAGTGATATTGAAGTATTCAGGATATTGATGTATGATAATAATTTATAAGGTGTATTTATAAGGTGTATTTATGTAGGATGAACTAAAAAAGAAAATGGTTGAAGCAGAGAGTTCGCAAAATTTACAAAGCACGCAAGATTCTACTGATTGGACAAATGATATATATTCAAAAGTCAAAGGACCTGAAAAAAGAGGACGTGTGCGTTGTCTTGGCAAGCTTCCACATCAAGCAAGTTCATCTCAAAGCTCTTATACAAACAATAGAATTCAAAAGTTGGAGAATTTGCTTGGAAACCTTGTAGCCGTGCTTAAAGTACGATTTGCAGAAGATCCACAAATTAATCAAGTCTTAGAAGCTATAGATCAAGAGGTATGAATTTATAATTCTACTTATTCAACGATTTAACTATGATATGATACTTTACAAAGAAAAAACGTTCTTTTAATTTAGGTACCTACAAATGATTCTACCGGTAAAGATCATCAAACTACAAACAATCTTAGCTAGAGGTGAGTTGAAATATAGTACTATATTTTAACTATATATATATATATATATATAGAATATATCATCATTATGTTATTTTAATAGCAATTGAATGTTATAATTTATGCTTCAGTCTTGTTCCTTTTACTTGAATGATGATTTGGAAAGCCCTCGTGCAATTGGACCCTTCTTTAGGCTCTCACGGTCAAGGAAAAGATGATGGCAGCATCAACCACATGATTATTCTGTTTGTGTACCCACTATAAATATATAATTGGGTCATCTAATTGATCTTTTCTGGATGGGATCACCTAAATGAATTATTGATTAACTAGACCAGCTTGTGATAATATATTGTTAAATTTACACGTCCCATTTTTCTTTTTTGAGGTTTGTTTTCTTGTATATGTTATTGGGTGATATATACTTGTTAAATACATACTTGAAAGACCTATGCTAAAGCAAGAGTATTTTACAATTGGAATGAGGGTGGGAAAAATGTGAAGCAGAAAAGCAACCTTATTTTCATGTGAATGTTTGGCTATTATTGTTGCATACTCATTTTGTTTGACCATTCCATGTCCTTCCTAGGTTTTAATTATTCTCATCTGCATATCAACTTCATAAAATGTAACCCTTCAACAATTTCTAATTAATTATAAGTTGATGTAATTAATTAGTTGTGCAGAAGTATGCTAGATAAAGTAATCTTTTTGAACTTTCAACAGAAAACACAATCAACTTGGCTTTAGGGTCATCTTAATTACAGTTGTCATGTAGCCCTTTGAAGTATGCCATATCTAGTAAAACTAAAATCTAAGAACAAATATCTTTCTTGCTGTGAAACAGGCTTCATGGAGTTGCTATAATTTGTTGCTTCTGAGAGAAAAAGGTAGGAGCATGCGAAGCTTATGATGGAAGAAACAACTAGTTAAAACAAGATTCCAAATTAATTGCTGCACATGCAACATTTTAATACTACTGGGCTCTTTTTTTGTTCCATGATATTACATATAGAAGAACCATGTTCTAAAAACATTCCCTTTTTTGTTCTTAAATCTTGCCACTGTAACCTTTTTCTAGGCAAAAGTGATGTTAATATGTTAGTCATTAGTCATAACTCCACGTGATTAGCACACATCATATACATTTAATTTGAATTTCAAATTGAGAGCAAATAAATTCTGAGGTCAACCACTAAAGATATGTTTGGATTTCTTCCATTCAAAGCTCACAATCTAGTTACAACAATCACAAATTAGGCTAACAAAAATTTAATTGTATGTAGCAGGTTGTTGTAACTTTTCAAATTTAATTAAGCTCATGTATATTTAATTAAAAATTATAATAAAAAAATAATGTAATTAGGAACTAGTTTTATTATTATATGACATTTACCTACAGAAGACCGTAGGTACAAGTAAATTGACTTTTACCTACAGTTAGAGATTATAGGTATACATTAATATCTTTTACCTACACATTTAAAATAGTAGGTGTTACCTATAGTGATAGTTAAATTTGACTGTAGGTAAAAATATATCCGTAGGTAAAGCCTATAGTGACAGACTATTAGTTGTCACTGTATACCCCCTCAAAGTTGACGCAAAAAACGTCTGTAGGACAAAGTCCTTTATACATCTACCTACGGATTTTGGACTTCTAGTGACAGATTTTGACTGTAGGTATAAGTCATTTTCCTTGTAGTGACATTTTAAGATATAAAATAATTTATTTTACGATTAGGATTGATAAAATATTAATAAAATTAAGATCACATCATTATTTAACATTATTATTGACAACATTGACTAAAAGCATAAATGGGATAAAAATTTTGGATATAAGACTGATAAAATAATTGTTGACAACTAAAAAGTGGAAATTTAAAAATATCAAGCACTTGAAAACATAATTAACTCTTCGTTACGTTGATCACTTTTTCATAAATTTTAAATTGACAAATACTAACCAATGTATTTATGACTTCTTTTTGTTACTGATTTATGATTTTTACAATAAATATTTTTTTATTTTAATTTTTTAATTAATGACTTAATGGCTCATGGTCATCCTATCCTTTTAAATTATATATGGACTCTTGTTGCCTCTTCCACTTGTTTGCCTCTTCCACTTTCTCTCTTTGTCTATACTTACTCTCTCTCTCTCTCCACACATATAGTCATATAACATATTTACCACTTTCTCTCTTTTTCTATACTTTGTCTTATTTCACATCACAGTTTCCCTCCCAAATTTTTTTTAAAAGAAAAGGAAAACATTTGACTCTTTATGTCGGTGAGAAGATAAGAGTTAATTTTATATTTATAAGAGTTTAACATTTCAAAAAAAACAAATTATAAATGCTGCATAGATCAAATTTTTACTGTTTCAGTATTGTAAAGTTGAATTTAAACACTGCCAGCACCACAATAATAAGACGGGTAGAAGTAAAAGATTGGTTTAGAGAAATTATTACCTTTACAGAAAGATGGTTGAATTATTTATCCTTGAGCGATATGTTCATAACAATTGCATCTGACTGCAGTCAGAATAACGTCTGCAACACCATACAAGGGATGGTTCATTATCTTTTGTAATCAACACTTTATGTGCAAAAAAGAACCAACACCATCTTGAAAAATGAGTTATATATTGACCCGTAAGAAGAAGACTTTGTTGTAGTTATTAGAGTTTGAATTTCACCTTATAATACGTACATACATGAAATGAAAGGCACAAAACAATTCAAGAAAAAAAAAAAGGAAAGGCCACTCAATATTGATTAATCACACGTTGGTTCATTGAACCATTAACGTGCATGTATTTCCAACAAAGTGGAAGTAGCAATTAATAAGAAAAAAGAATCAAAGACAGCCTATACAAAAACAACATCCAAAACAATGAATTCCAAACAGCTTGCTGGCAGCTATTTACTGTAGGTTCTTGGTTTTTGGCCATGCGCAGCTATTAATGTCTAGAGGTCAATAGTATACTCTAGCATTAACAATGATGGAAAAGAGAATAAACGAATCCAGTATATAAAAAGAAGAAAAACTGTTAACCAGTGTGTTATTAGGGTATTAATTAAAAAATTAAAAGAAAAATACTTAGATTAAAATACATAAAAGAGTTTCTTGTGTCGATGGCATTATTCACTCCTACTGTTTTTCTTTTTGTTCCTCCATAAAAGAGTGTATTTTTTCCTCTAATCTCTAGTAAACAACAGACAACCATCGACAGCCAGAAATCAACAGCATCTAAAGTAAACAACAGACAGCCACAGGGATCTGCAATTATGCAATTAAGGTTTGATAATTTCAAGTCTATTGTAAATTTTCATGTTCCTTTTGTGATTTGATACTCTTTCAACAGTTGAGTGAATTTCTATGATTTAACCGATAACCACACCTATTTGATTTACCTTGCCTAAAAGAAAGTCATTGACTTTTAAGGTAGTGGCCATGGGAAAATGCATTGAAGTGGATAGTTTAAATGCCTATTTATACTCTTGTCAAAAAAGAATGTCTATTTATACTCAGGGACTACCTATTTGTCTGAGTTCCAAAACTGTTAAAGATTTCATTCCATAGAGTGGAATTTAGGAAGGAATGTGATGAGAGCTAAGAGCATAGATGCCAGTTGGATCAAGAATTTCCTTGTATAGCTGTTTGATTTTTCAATAATATTTCATTCATCAAGTATATCATGTGACCATTGCAACCCAGGTGCACAAGATACTGATAGTTTGCATTTATTATATGCAGCAATTCTTATCTATAAATGTCACCAAGATTCTGCCTATTTTATGTTAGTTATTGACCCTTCAACTCATCAGTGCTTACCATTCTTGTAACTTCTACAATTTTAGGTCTTTTATAAAATAAACACAACAAAGTACATCTTAATTCATTTTCTCCGAAAGATGTTAAATGACAACTGTTTTTATAAAATACAGGGAAAGGTTTAGCAGTGGGGTTGAACTTAGAACTGCGGTCCAGGCAGAAGTAGCTAATCCAAAAAATCCTCAAAGGGGGACATCTAACAAAACGACACAATTGGATAACTCTGCCACCACTAATCATCTGAGGAAAGACACAAGCAACAATAAAGGTCATGGCAATGCCAATCATGCCACAGAGTCCACACAAAAGTCAGCGTCACAGACTAGAATAGATGTTAATGCTGTAGACTTTTTATTCAACAAGTTTTGTTTTTTGAACCAAATATTGATTGAAGTTCAACACTTTGATTAAACCAAATATTGACTTAATGTTGTAGACTTTTTATTCAACAAGCTTTGTTTTTTGTTTGTGTGTAAATCTATTAGCTAGCTTCCTTCCTTTCTACGGCAAAAATAGATGTTAACCACCCACACGTAACAACAACAAATCAATTTCAAACTCAATAAACATTCATTGTTTACCAAGTGGTAGGGACCAATAGCAAATGTGATAGGGATCAATTTCAAACTCAACAAATTACTTGTTTTTAAAGAGTTATGATGATGCATATAGGTTGCAGGTTATAGTTTCAACTCACTGGACCTACTAGTGCTTACCAAGGCACATTGTCCATCTCATCGATCATGTATATGATAGCCTTTGTTTTTTGGTGCAGGGGAGGGGAATGTGGAAAAAGTTTGGTGATATTGCCTAATCTTATGAATGTGTACTAGTTCACAAAATATGGGCCTCCAGGAATGTTTCGGAAGTACTTACTGTCCTCAAGCTCCAGGCATTTAACAAAAATAAGAAAGTGTCACTCTAGTTTCTTGTGATTAAGATTAATTGTTCTTAAAAGCTACATATTACTAAAAATATAAAATACAACCTTTGTTTTAAGAATTTTATATTACAAATAATGAATTTCAAATAAAGAGATGATAACTTTTAAATTAAATTATATCATTACAAATTCAATTCTAGCCAAATTAGTTTTAGAGAATCAAATCAAGATCTGTCAAAATAAGTTAGAACAATTTCACCAAAATTAAGATGTACTCCATATTGTGGGCAGCTTAGCTAAGCATAGCAGCTTATATGATGTTGTTTTATTGAATTGACATGCTGCAGCATGCAAAAAGAGTGTATGTTGCAGCATGCAAAAAGAGTATATGTTGTAGCATTCAGTGTGGCGAGTTTACCCAAATAATTCCATATGACATGTATATATAACTATATATATGGGGTACAGACACAGTGTGTATGGTAAGAAAAGGCAAAAAGAGTACAATAGGCCAAATAATATGTTGGTTCTTTGTAAAAGTTTTGCAACTCTTAAACCTGCACAAGATCAAAAAAAGAAAAAAACAGAAAACACAACAAACAAATACAGCAGAGCAAGAACCCAAAGATTTACGTGGTTCGGCAATGTGCCTACATCCACGAGAAAGTGCAGCTCCTCATCATCACATTGATCATGAAATTACAAGTTCAATACAAGCAGCAGCTAGCTTTGATCTCTCTTGGTTTCTCTTTTAAGAAAACCTCTCTCAATCACCTAGCTCACTACCTCCCTTTTGAACTCTCTGATTTCTGCAGTTTTTTTTAGTTTCTTTGTTTTCAACCTCTTAAAAAACCACCCACTGCATTACATGATCAAGAATATATATGTACACTCTAGCTATGCTTTGGTACCAAAACCAATTCAGTTATAATAACTGAAAACAGTTATGACAACACTACTTTAAAGTCTTCTCACTTGTGCCATTTGTGATTTTGAGTCACACACCACAAATCTCCACCTTGAATCTAAATCAGCAAGTGCCTACCTTGTGATTCAGGGTTGCAATTCTACCAATCTGCTTTAGGCATCTTCAAAATTTATCAAGTCCAAGCAGTGCTTGAACTTGACACTAGAGATGGACTTTATGAACATATCAGCCGGGTTTTCTTCTGTTGAAACCTTTTCCACCTTCACCTTCTCAGATTCAATCACATCTCTGATGAAGTATAGTTTCACATCTATGTGTTTTGTCCTCTCATGGTACATTTGGTGATTTGCTAAGTGAATGGCACTTTGACTGTCACAATGAATTGTGACACAAGCTTGTGCTATTCCAAGTTCATTAATCATACCTTTAAGCCAGATTGCTTCCTTCACTCCTTTAGCTAGGGCCATGTATTCTGCTTCAATTGTTGAAAGAGCAACAACTGATTGTTGATTTGCTTTCCAACTGATTGTTGTACCAAACAAAGTAAACACATATCCTATTAAGGACTTCCTTGTATCTACATTTCCTGCAAAATTTGCATCTACATAACCTATGAATGCTGCCTCATGTGCTGTCTTCTTGTACCTTAAACCAGCTTTCAAAGATCCATTTAGATACCTTAGTGTCCACTTCACAGCTTCCCAGTGTGCGCTGCTAGGATCTCCCATGAATCTGCTT
The DNA here is from genome assembly GCF_000004515.6 of Glycine max. Taxonomy (NCBI): domain Eukaryota; kingdom Viridiplantae; phylum Streptophyta; class Magnoliopsida; order Fabales; family Fabaceae; genus Glycine; species Glycine max. The sequence goes on from NC_016090.4 coordinate 32,537,621, forward strand.
ATAATACTTACAGCATGAGCTAACTCAGGTCTGCTGCAAACCATTCCATACATTATGCTTCCAACACCACTGGCATGGTGTTTGATTCATTTTAGACCTTTCTTTAGCTGTTTCTGGTGCTTGAATAACAGATAGCTTTGTATGATGACCAAGTGGTGTGCTAACAGGTTTGCTTTGATGCATCCTAAACCTCTTCACCACTTTCTTGAGGTAATTGCTTTGGGACAAGAATAGTTCACCCTTTGCTCTATCCCTATGAATATCAATCCCGAGTATCCTCCTAGCTGACCCTAGATCTTTCATCTCAAATTCTGTGTTCAAGCTTTCTTTGAGTTTCCTAATCTCCTCCTTGTTGGCACTTGCTATGAGGATGTCATCCACATACAAGAGAAGGTAAAGAACACACATTTTTCCCTTTTTCAGGATATATACACAGCTGTCATATCTGTTTCTAATGAAGCCATATCTGATCAAGAACTCATCAAATTTCAGGTACCACATTCGAGGACTTTGCTTCAGTCCATACAAAGATTTTTTCAGCAAGCACACCTTGTTTTCCCCTTCTTCAAAACCTTCAGGCTGGTTCATGTAAATGGTTTCCTTCAGATATCCATGGAGAAAAGCTATTTTAACATCCAGTTGTTCAAGTTCCAAGTCATATTGATTTACCAGACTAAGTATGATTCTTGTTGAGCAATGCTTCACAACTGGTGAAAAAATCTCATTGTAATCAATTCCTCCAACCTGTGTAAAGCCTTTTGCTACCAATCTTGCCTTGAATCTAGGCCTTTCTACTCCTGGAATGCCTTTTTTCTTCTTGAAAATCCACTTACATCCAACAGCCTTCTGCTTCTTGGGTTGATCCACAAGTATCCAGGTCTTATTCTTTCTCAAAGATTCCATTTCTT